>NW_017179844.1:0-593 GCF_001652005.2 Ceratina calcarata
ATATTTAAGGTGGTCAAGTTAGGTGGAATACCTGTATATCAGATAAATTATTCACGATTCGCCGTAAAATAGTGTGTACACACGTGTAATCAAAATGACATATTAAGTATCAAGTATTTCCTTGGTATAATTGACTGAAATTACAACATGCGATACCTTCTATTCGTGCAATTTCTTTATCGACTCCCCGTATCTGAACTTCGCTCGGAAAATAATGTCCATGTGTCACGATAAACCGACCATGTCTACGTGTACGTCAATCTTCCGCAGAAATATTTAACCTGGAATGTACGGTTAAAACGGTGGTTAGACCCAGCAATTGCGATGCATCCACTTCGAATATTGCACTTACACGGTACCGATACTCCGGCTAATGTATGACGAGCATAAAACGAAATAGCAAAGGTTAAAGGAACGCGATAAAAAATGAGTAGAACTGAAGTGAATCGAGGAACGTGGTTACTGGAAAAGCGTAGTTACAATGTTTAATATTACCTTTCATATACATTGTGTCCCAGAACTACTACGCCCGAAAATGAGGAGGAGCTGAGGTGATTTTAAAAAACTGTTTCCTTTGCGAAAAAGTTGTCCGA
>NW_017179845.1:0-593 GCF_001652005.2 Ceratina calcarata
TTCAGGAAGACCCTCCCAATCTGCCATTTTCGGCTCCAACACTTTTTCTGGGACACCCTGTATTTGCTGCTTGGTTATGAACGAGACCGTGTAGTTCGGCCTCAACGACAAGCTTGCAATGACATTAAGCAAAATCATATCAAACAAAGAATGAGCAGGTACTGCCACCCTTGTAGTGCTTCCGCCGCAAGTCCATCAGTGCGAATTGCATGATTTCCAACACTATCTCATCCGCGTGGATGATTATTATGCCTAATTCTCGCGTGAGTGAATCTTTGGAATATGGCCGGCGAATTATATAGGCCAAACGGCATTCTTAAGAATTCGTATTGACCGGTCGGTACAATGAAAGCGGTGCATTTACAACTCTGCTCATCTACTGCAACATGGAAAAATCCATTCTTGAGATCGAGTATACTGAAAATTTTTGCACCTTGCAACATATCCAATTGATCCTCTATTAAAGGTAGAGGATATCGATGTAGAGATTATGCGTAAGAAGGGTATATTAATAGCGACACTTTCAAATTTCTTTTAGAATTATTCTTTTATTAAAAAGCATACAGAAAGTATGTCTTTACTCTTAGCTCTCC
>NW_017179846.1:0-593 GCF_001652005.2 Ceratina calcarata
CCGGTGCTTATTACTTTTCTTACCGTTATCCTTTTTCCCAGATTTTACTGCCTTTGCCGAATCAGTTTTGTTCTTACAAACATTCCTTAAATGGCCCTTTTTACCGCAAAGGTTACGACCGTACTGTTTATATTTACAGTTTACCGTTATATGGTTTGTCCTACCGCAACAATAACAGTACCTTACGTTAGAATCTTCTTTCTTCGTATTCGTCGATGAAGTCCTGCCTTTGCTTGCTACGTAGTTCACTGTGGCACTGCTGCCCGGTGACTTCATCTCTGCCGCATTCTTCCCTGCCAACTCCAAGGACAATGCGAGCTCGACTGCTCGTTGATAGCTTAAATCCTTTTCCCCGAGTAGTTTCTTCTTAATAATGTCGCTGGACAATCTCCATACGAATTGATCGCGCAGACTGTTCTCCAAGTTATCCCCGAACTCGCAGAATGTTGACAGCCTTTTCAGGTTTACTAGGAACCTTTTGATATCTTCCCCTTCCTTTTGAGTACACTCTTTGAATTTGTACCTTTCGGCCATGGGGTTAGGCGCCGGCTGCAAATGTTGCCTCATTGTTTGCTTTAATTCTGCAAACGACG
>NW_017179847.1:0-593 GCF_001652005.2 Ceratina calcarata
ATCATGAATAGTTTTAATAAGATTATACTTCAGACTGACAAAGCAGAAACATTTTTTCTGTAATAACTTGCATCAGAGTTGGGAATCTAAAAGGAAAAAGGAATTTGTACAAACTAAGTTAGATCGTCGCTGGGTTCTGCGAAAGCTGAAGCCAAACGGAACATGGAAACGAAAGCTCGCGGATCGAAGGGACGTCGGACGGACGGTGCAAGTAAAAAAAGAAACGCTATGAATATTTGATGGCTCGAAAGTCGTTTTGCGCTTCCATAACGGAAAATCGACGCGAGCGTTTAGCTCCGCGAACTTTTCGCATGCAATTTCGCGAATGTTCCGTAGTTTTGAATAAACTTCTCGTCCTTATTTTTGTTGGAACTTAAACAGGCTGAACGAACTTTCAACGCTTTAAAATATCATTTTCGTCTATTAAACTGCGACTGAAGAAACGCGTTAAAGCGTGTATTCGTTTATGTAACATTGTTTTATTGCCTCACTAAAATTCCGCAATCACTAGCAAATTTCACGCTTTCGCGGTGTCATATCGTTAATAAACAACGAAATATCCTTCACGGTATTCTTTTTACACATTTTTGTTC
>NW_017179848.1:0-593 GCF_001652005.2 Ceratina calcarata
GTACACCGCCTCCGTCCAAGAAGAAAGTATTAACTTTCCTTCAAACAAAATGCAGTAGGCCATCTTGACGAGCGTTCGGTTTTTCCGCTCACCTACGCGATTTTGCTGCGGAGTGTATGGAACCGTGAGCCTGCGCCGGATACCCTGATCTTTCAAGAATGCGTCGAACTCGTTGTTACAGTATTCTCTCCCATTATCGCACTATAGAGCTTTAATTTTATTACCGGTTAACATATGCCTTGTATTCCTGAAACACTGACAGAACATCGTTTTTTTTCGTTTAATAAAATAGACCTCACATCACCGTGTACAATCATCGACAAAAATTGCCATGTAAAGCGCACCACGCTTCGATGGGACCCTCATAGGCCCACACAGAACGGTGTGAACTATATCTAATTTGGAATTGTACTCTGGGCTTCGCGCGATGATGGCGAATTGTAAATGTTTTGATTCAGATGATTGATTCTTTTTCTTTTGTGGAAAAAGTGGTTTGAAATTGAACTGCACGAGTATTTCGTGCTCTGGGTGTTTAAAATGTTTTCTTTCTTTTTGTGACAAGTGAGTTAGTCATCTCCTAGTTGAAATGGCTA
>NW_017179849.1:0-593 GCF_001652005.2 Ceratina calcarata
CATTATAATTCATTCACTGAACTAAAAATACTGAATAAACTTGTATGACGTACGAATATAACAATGAATCCAATGTTTAACTAGTTACAAAGTTTCGACGACCAGCGTATGTACCTCAGCGAGAGAGAATTTCCTCCAGGACGAAGTTCCAGTGAATCCGAAGATCTAATTCGGCGCGAGTACCAGATTCTCTCTCGCTTTAGCTGAAGTCTACTCGAGGTGACCGAGGAGACACGTACCGGTCGGCGGATCGCTGGGATTCGGGTTGAGGACTTTATTTATTGGCTTTAATATCGCTGAATCGAGTGGCAGCGATTCGAACCGACGTACCGCCTCTATCTTTCCTCGCTTCTTCCCGGATTTATCTCGCAGAGAGAACATCAAATAATCAAACTAATCGATTTCTAAAACAAAACCGACGTTTTCCCCATCGTTACTCAACAGCAACAACTATATTGCAATTTATATAGAATTTATTTACTCAATAATAAAATCTATCAAATTCTCAAACGCAAACAAAGTAGAGAATTTTTCTACTCAATAATAAAACCTAACAGCAACAAATATATAGCAATTTATATAGAATTTATTTA
>NW_017179850.1:0-593 GCF_001652005.2 Ceratina calcarata
TCCTTATAATATAATTTCTAATAATTATTCATTTGGAAAATTTCAGTAAAATAAAAAAGTGTAGATTAATTATATTTACATGAGAAATGGCGTCGTTGGTTTATATAAATAAACTCATTTAGCAGATGAAACATGTTGGGACATTCATAATGATTGAATGATCAAAATTACTGATGAGATTTTATGTATTAATAGTAATACTAAATCTCTCATACAGTTTGGATTTTTTTTAAATAAGTATTTAAGGAGAGTATAATCTCTGCGACATGAAGCAGGGAATTAATTTTGTCGTTTAATTGAATATCGATTAATTTGAACGAGTGTCCAAGCTGATTTTCGTCAAGCGATAATTATTAGGAAACTCTAGGCCTCGGTTGTTAATTCAAACCACGTTCCACTGAGCAATTATTTAATCTCGAATTTCGTTTATAAATTAATATCACGAGTGATCTTTCAGATGATCAGAAGTCGACTTTTAATCATTTTTTAATCAAGTCTTCCAAACGATTATTATAATAAAGTTATGAGTGCCCACTTTTATAAATCTTCAAACTGGAATTACATATTGGCGTTACATTACATTATGAATGTGC
>NW_017179851.1:0-593 GCF_001652005.2 Ceratina calcarata
ACGGTCACTTACGGAACCGCTTCAGCGCCATACCTGGCAATTCGAACACTTCATCAACTCGCGCTTGATGAAAACAACTCTCATCCTATAGCCACGAAAATATTAACGCGAGACTTTTATGTAGATGACGTTTTGACTGGGGCAGATACATTAGACGAAGCAATCACTATACGTGACGAACTTATTACTTTAACCGCTAAAGGCGGATTTCAGTTAAGACAATGGATGTCGAACGAATTAAAACTTNCGGAAAAAAGACGTTAGGTTTATACTGGAATGCATCCAACGATACTTTAGGATATACACTTAAACAAACACAGCCGATGCGTCGTATAACCAAAAGAACAATTTTATCAAAGATTGCACAATTGTTCGACCCATTAGGATTGTTAGGTCCAATAATTGTAAGAGCGAAAAAAATCATGCAAAGTCTCTGGAAAATTCACTTAGATTGGGATGAATCAATTCCATTAGATATTCACACTGCTTGGACCACATTTGAATCTCAATTACACCTAATTCACGATCTCAACATACAAAGACGCGTAATAGCTGATCATTCCCAACAATTACAACTCCACGGATTTTGCGAC
>NW_017179852.1:0-5628 GCF_001652005.2 Ceratina calcarata
ACCGGCCGCGGTAGGAATAGGTATACGTGAAGTGTCGGTAGGAATAGTGTTAAACTACACTCCGCAGTCAGTACTCCCCAGCAAAGAGATCATACAGGCAACCAAAAAAGAGATCCGAAACCAGACGCTGGCCCTTTGGCAAGCAAACTGGAAAGCATCAACAAAAGGGAGAACCACCTTCGAATTCTTCGAAAGTGTCTATGACAGACTCGAGGCCACCTGGATCTTCACAGACCATTTTATAGTTCAAATACTATCAGGACACGGCAATATAAAGAGCAACCTTAACTCCCTGGCGCTGGCAACGACTGATCTTTGTGACTGCGGACAAAGAGACACGGTATCACACATTATATTTGACTGCAAACTACTCTCCAACAACCGAAGGGATCTCGTACAAAGTCTGGAATCCGAAGGAGTAAGATGGCCGTGCGATCTGAAGACACTCGTCCAAAAGAAAAATTTCAAACATTTCAAGAATTTTGCAAGAACAGCACTACAAGAACGAAATCCGTGAACTCAGCGAAGATCAGGATGACCCCATGGAACTATCACGATGAGAAACAGCGATGACCAAGAAACAGTCATGGCTCGTCGTCACCCCCTGGCTGTACCTATACACTCGGCTCATGGCGTCGCAGGCACTGGACAACAATCCAGTGTGCCATGAGCGTCTCTCGCAACCCAAATAAAGCGGTTGCGAGCCAGCAAGAGATCGAGCGTATGCTGGCGACCCCACCTCCCCGTGGTCCCCGCTGGTAACTTTTCGCCGGTAATCTTCGGGGGTTTTTCCAGGCTCGCCGCATTTAACACCTATACTCCATTTCCCGAGTGACTAGGAGCCTTCCGCGCGGCTTGAAAGGTGGTGGGGGCCGCAGCGAACGTCTCGGACCTCCCACCATGCGTTAATCGCCGCCTCACCGACCACGGTTCATTATACACGGTAGGACAATAGGGACACACTTGTATTGGGAAGTGGTAAATAAGGGTGAGAGATGCGCAGAACGACCGAAAACTGAACCGTGCCGATTCCTAGTCACTCGTGAAATAGAGTATACATGCGTGACCCCTGGCAGAGGTTTACGCCCCCAACATTGATCGCAATAGGCGTCTCGCCTGGGCGTGACAGAGCCGTTTTTCGGCTACTCATTCTCATTATTACAATAGTTGTATAGTGGAGACGAGAATAATTTCTCGTCTCGTGGCCAACTCAACTCACGATTAATCAAGTGAAGAGGACTTTACGTTGCACTGGTTCGGTGCGCCGAAACAAAGCCTGCGAACGTCTTTTACAAGGCGCTCACGCAGCTAGCTACTCTGCGTGAGGGAGCCCGGTTTGTAAGGCCGGAACTCCGATTGACCGCTACTATAATTTATCCCCTTGTAAAATAATTCGGACGATGCCAAGGAGCATCTACCCGGGGGAGCTATCCGACCGCCAAACTATGGTCAGGCCCGATGCAGAATACTCCGGACTGTCACGAAGAACCCTACCGGGATAAAACAATCGGCGACCAGCTACGTACAAGAGCTACGATGGTCACAGGAACGTCCGAGACTCGGACACGCATAAACTAGACGTGTCCTTGTTTCAATTAATAATCAGTGCGAACGTCAGGAACGGGAGATACTCTTTCCGTCCTGTTAAATTCATAATCGAATATGAATTACAAGAATAGGAATTCACGTTAAATGCGTGATTATTCCTATTCGACGGTAATTCTTGCACTCGTTCGAAATCAGTGTCGGTCGAACGATAATCGTTCTTGCCAAAATAATCTGTACACCGAGCGTCTTGAAAGTCAAAAACAGAATGACGAGGGCCTCCGTGTCTGCTTACCACGAAAGCTATTTCGCCGCGATGCGGCGTAGAAATCGAATACATTCGATCTCTTTCTAATTAAGGTGTTTCCGAAAGAGAAACACCTTGTGTAGAGAATTCGTATTCGAAAAATCTCGTTACGCGGAGGCCTGACGTCTACCGAGCGGAGCGGCGCTAAGCATAAGAAATGTTATACTATTTCTTATACCCGGGAACCGTCTATATTCCGTTGAAGTGTGTTTATATTTCCGAGAATTCGTAATCAAATCCTCGAAACACGGATTAAGTCAAGAACTGCAGGCCGAGCCATGTGCACCAATGCACCATTCTAATCTTCAAACAAAATGCAAAATATGGTGTGCACTAATGAAAATAAAGTAATACAAGTATGACAATATTTGAAAATGGTAGGTAATCTATTTCTGAAGTAATAATCTCGAATCAAGTATAAGGTTGATAATATCAGCGTTCTACGGTTACCTATTACCTATCGTACTGAAAACAAACATCGGCATCGGCATCGGTAAGTCTGAACGTCGGTACACGCCGAAGCAGTCATTCTCTGGGATTTCATGAATCTACCTTGCCGGTTCGAGCCCTCTTAGGCCCTCTTTTCGGGCCGGGCGTTAACACAGGCGTTGGCTCTCTTTAGTAATCTATCCTCGGTGTCTCTAGACTCCGTGTCCATACGACTTCCGTCGGTCATAAAAAGCCCCGTTATCAACCGATTCGCCGCCAGTAATCTTTAGCTATAAATTCTCAAAGATTATAATAGTCCGTAACGGACTGATTCCAGATTTACGGCTTTCGCACGTTCCCTTTTCGCTTTCGTTATATTCTTTGTATCGTTTATTTCTTGGCTTTAAGCCGTTCTTGTTGTTACGCAGTCTTGGCCAAAAGCTCTTTTCGCTTGTATCAGTTACGAGTGATACTCTCGATTACTTTCAATTACTGACTCAATAACACTATGAATCTTATCAAAATTCATACGGTCACTTGTTCCAGATTCGAACTTACGCGATCCGTCACATGTTATGAAAATATAAGATATGTACTTGCGCATCCATTTGAACAACTAATCATGGACGCTTCCACTCGTCGGCCATTTTGGATTTGTAACCAATCACGCTTCATATTAAAACAGAACGAATTTTAAAATCGTGAACATATCAAAAATTTAGTTCTCGGAGTGTAATATATATGAGTGTTCGGACTAAACAATAGGTCATCGTACTTCCAATATGGCCAACGAGTGGAAGGCGCAGACAGCCACGCATTTGAACACGCTGGAAAAACACACCTTATATTTTTACATCATGATCCGACACAACATTTGTCAACGAACGGTCCCAATTATATTCCTATTTAAAGTTTTAAATCGAAGCGATGTTTCCTATTTTCCGTAAATCCTGGCATTTTTCCGCCAAAATTCTACTCTCACAGCACTAACTTTCATTTTACTGATTGATTCGGGTTGAATTCGTTAACCGCGCACACGATATTTCGCGAGAAACTTAATCCCAAGCGGGAGCCGATGCGAGTACGTCCGAACCACAGTCGTATACACAGGTAGGGAAACTCCGATGGTGGGGGTACAGCTCTTATTTGCCACAGTTGTAATTATAAAAGTCGCCACTTGGTCGCCACGCGCTGCAATCAAGTCCTGTAGCATGCGCAGTATCGTGATATGTATATCGCGTTTGATTGCGTGCAATTTTAAGAAATAACTGTTGTGGTCACGGTCGTATATACGACCGCGGTTGTGGTTTTTAGCACCATAGATGTTAAATGTTACTTACTAATTATAATNATCATTAATTGCGTAAACCCGTTTCCCGCTCCTATCCGGACCCGGTTAGGTATTCACCTAACACAATTAAATATTATATTATGTTTTATGCAGTTTCGCCTGCTTCCTCTTAGCTTGGGCCTGCTTATTGACTTTCTGGTTCTCCTGGAACGCAAATTGCCGCATTCTTAGTCTTACGTAATAATATAGAGCATAAGTTAATATGTCAGCCCCATGCTCTTTACAGGGAAATGTAAAATTAAACGTATTTATCACTTCGTCTATAGTTAGATCGAATACCCTACAATTACTTGAATACTTTACAAAACATTGCTCAGTATAATAAATTAAGTTGAAAAGATGGTAATTGGCATGAATTAAGCGTCCTCTTGTTTTCATGTCAATTAATTGTCCAACGGCACCCTTTACGTTGCATTTTGTAAGTCCGTCTGTACACAATCCACATTCTTTATATCTCTTATTCTTCAAAACTTTCTGCCTGATTCCGTGTCTCCATTCAAAACGAGGACTTAAGGAAATGTTTGAGGCGATGTTAAAAACAAGTAATTATTACGAATACCGTCCCTAGACAAAATTTCATTACATTTAAATTAATAATAAGCAGGTACGAAGCGTACAGGACGGACAATACAATCTGTTTGAAGATTGAAATGGTGTGCATGGCTTAAGAGCATTGCTCGGCCTGCAATTATTAACTTAATCCGTGTTTCGAGAATTCGATTACGAATTCTCGGAAATATACACGAAAATCAAAGAAATACAGACAGTTCCCGAGTATAAGAAAGGGAATAACACTTCTTATGCTCGACGCCGCGATGTAAACACCGCTCCGCTCGGTAAACGTTGGCCACCGCGTAACGTGATTTTTCAAATATGAAATTTCGACGAAAGGTGTTTCTCTTTCGGAAACACCTTACTTAGATAGAGATAGAATATACTCGCTCTCTACGCCGCATCGCGGAGAAATAGCTTTCTTGGAAAGGAGACGCGGAGGCCTTCGTCATTCTGTTCAGTACTTTCGTTACGCTCGGTTCTAGTTCACTTCGT
This sequence comes from Ceratina calcarata, assembly GCF_001652005.2. Lineage (NCBI taxonomy): Eukaryota > Metazoa > Arthropoda > Insecta > Hymenoptera > Apidae > Ceratina > Ceratina calcarata. The sequence continues at coordinate 4,680 of NW_017179852.1, forward strand.
GAAGAACGATTATCATTCGAACGATACGTATCTAGTACGAGTGCATCCAATTTCGTAATTTGAGATAGTAAGATTACCTCCGAATAGGAATATTCACGCTTCTAACGTGAATTCCTATTTGCGTAATTCCTAATCGGTTACGAATTACACAGGACGGAAAGATTACCTTTCCGTTGCTGACGTTTGCACTGATTATCAGTGTTGAAACAAGGGCACGTATACTCTACGTGTCTGAGTCTCGGACGTTCCCGTGACCATTATAGCTCGTTTAAGTAGCTGGTCGCCGGATGGGTAATCCCGGTAGGGTTCTTTAGGATATAGTCCGGAGTATTTCTGCATCGGGCCTGATCGTAGTTGTCAGATAGCCCTCCCGGTCAGAAGCTTCTTGACGAAGTCCGAAGTATTCTGCAAAGGGGACTGACCGTAGTTTGGAGGTCAGTTGAAGTCCGGCCTTACAACCCGGGCTTCCTCACGCAGAGTGGCTAGCTGCGTGAGCACCTTGCAGGAGACGCTCGCAGGCTCTGTTTCGGCGCACCGAATCAGTGCAACGTCCGGTCCTCCTCATTTGTTTAATCGTGAGTTGAGTTGACCCCGAGACGAGGAATTATTCTCGTCTCCATCATACAGTCCACTTTCGAAGATCGACAGGCAAATTTAATTTGCCGTTGTTGATTCTCTGTTTACAGATCTCGCCGGTAAGGACAAAGGACCGTCGCGGCGAGAAACATATTTATTTTGAATTATATATTGAAATAAATTGTTAAATTTGTATACATCTATTTGGGGCTATCGGGCGTTCACGCCCGGTAGAATAAACTTGTGATTTAAATTCCAAATTGGAATTCATTTGTATTTATTTAAAAACCCTGTCTCAAACTACTCCTCCTCGAAATCCGGACCCCGTTAGGTCATCTCCTAACAAATATAAATGTATTATGTACGTATACAG
>NW_017179852.1:6285-12114 GCF_001652005.2 Ceratina calcarata
CGAGATACCTCGTACCTCCTTGTCTTCGACAAGAGAATCGATCGCTCTAATCCTCTTATCTTTTGGAAAACGATCTTAAATCCGTTTTGAAGCGAGAAATCGCTGCGCTCAACACCGGTCCCTTTCTTTTAAAGAAATGACTGGCTGCAGACACAATGCTGCCCGAACGTTACTTTCCAGTCGGAAAATTAATGTAACGTTGGATTTCAATCCGCAAATCCTCGAAATCCGTTGAAGATCGCGAGCGAGTTTGCGACGAGCACGTTGTTCCAAACCGCTGTTTCGTTCCGGCTTAAACAGTTACCGCTTAAAAAAGCTGCAGGTTCACCGCTTCTGGTGAAACCACGGAGCGAGACGCGTTATGGAGTTGTTTGTAAAGCAACTCCGTTTAAATTGGGACGATGCCGTCTCAAACAGTTTCTTCTACCACCGAAAGGCAAAGAGATTAGCCATTCAGGGTATTAATCTCGATAGAAGATCCCTAGCTCGATTCGCCACGAACGAAAACCGTTCGAGTACGAGAGGCGAATACGTCGTATTCGATTGTACGTCGACGAGGATTGCAAACCCTGCAATCGAAACGCACAGCGGATTGGTCAACGCCGATTCGCTGATCTCGACTTAGAATTCGAGACGAAGAGTACCTCGGTCTTGAATTTATTTGCATGCAAAGAAACCCGGTAGCTTATCGTAAATACTTCTGTTCCCAGCTAACACGGATATGTCACGTGAGAAGTTTCGAAGAGGAGCTCTCTCTTCGATGGTTAATATCGAAGTGATAATGTTCGCTCGTCCGTCGCGATCGTGTGGCCACGATTTTCCGCGAGTGCATATAGGCTCGAATCATTCTGTCCTTTACGCTCCGATGCTCGCGACATTATTTAACGCTGTTAACGACAATATCGTATGCTCGAATTCCGAACATACGACACTGCTTGTCAACAGTGTTTCTTCAATTTTTGAATTCGACCCGGTTATCGCGGCCGTTTGTACTGTTTCTCCGCTCGGGCGTCTCGCGTCATAATCGGCTTAAGAGATTATTGACACGTTTCTTATATTCTCGACGTGACGAATTCCCGTCTACCGACGATACCGTCGATTTTCGGGGAAGGAATATCCCGATTCTAAGAAACGCATGATGACTCATACGTTTCAGAACTTTAATTCCCGAATTAAAATGCGAATTTCTAACAGTTAGTCACTTTGTACACTTATACGAAAGAAATAAGTAGTACATAAATGGAATAATTATAAGAACCTGTAACATAATAAATTATACATTCGACGACAGGAGCTTGAAAATAATCGTGTTCGATTACTTCATCCACTTCGTGATCAGTATAATTAATTATATTTTCCAGTTTTTTCTTTAGCTTATCTAGAGCTTTAACTGTTGTGGTTTGTTTGTTATGTTTCATATAAACTTCTTTTATATGTACGACGCTAATTGTAGTATCGTTATTTTTTTCGTGTACTGTGCAGTTGCCATACTTCGGAGGATTTATCAAATTATACACCGAGAGCATTCTATATAGGAACAAAACCGTTGGGCATGTAGGGTGTTCATTGCAACCTGCGGCTGTACGAATTGTACCGAAAAATTTCTATATAAAACAAATTGATAACGTTTAAAATGTATATAAAGTTTGTTAGTTACGAAAATCGAGTGTAAATAAGATAGAACATTACTTCTAAATTGTCTTGGTTCACCTTCCCCGTTAGCAGATATTTAAAACTATATTTGTTAAATAATAAAATATGATAATAATAAATAAGATATGTACATAGACTTAGCGTTGATGTGATTGTGACCCGTAAACCGTGTGCTGTCTCTTTAGTCAGAAATTCTATTTCCGGGATGATATTTCTATTACTGTTGTTCTCCCATTCATTAAGCCATACAAGAGTGTCTGTCAATACCTACAGTTAACAAAATCGTGCAAAAGGAATAAGGACTGTTTAAAGAACTATTTTCACATTTTAAGACTCATAAGCAACTTATGTTTTTAAATGATTTACCAAAGATGAATAACATATTTTATAAAAGTATTTATCAAAGTTATTTATAAAATGCAAGTTACAAATGGTGTAAAATACATATAATAATGAATACAAATTAAGAACAACGAACCTTGTAATCCGGAGATATCGGTGTAAGTCCTTCATTTGGCTGTTTTCGGTTGAGTGCGTCGAAAATATTGTTCAGTCTGAGAGAAAAATCAGCAGTCGCTTCGCAGCCATCAAATTCTTTGTACTTTCGTAACCGATACATTTGTAAGCCAACGGCTACGGGCTTACTGAAAATCTACAACAAATAAATACAACATAATACTCAGAAATATATGCTATTGAATATTTAAGAATACACAAAATTACCCATTGAAAGGCATATAATTCCATGGTATACAACATGGTACAAGTCCAATTTAAAATTTTGAATATTAACATTTTGGAAAACGGAAGATAAAACGAGAGATTATCTTACTTGCGTTGCAAATTTCACACGCATTTTACCCGTGTTGTCCAACTCAACGTGTCTCCTCGAAATCTTTGGACACAGTCTTGCGTTCCCAGGCAGAGACGTATCAACATCATAAAGGTGTTTAAAATACTCCCATTTTATGTAACCGTCTTCTTGTCGAACCTTCTCATAAAAAACGCATTGAAAAATGAATATAATTTTATAAGGTACTGTACAATCTATTTCTGATACATTTAAATAAATGTGGGGTATCGGAAAAGATAAAGACTTTGCGACTGTCATCAAGTGGGTGAGTGAAATACTCTTTTAGCGTGTCAATACTGCTGTTGATGCCTAAAACTTTCTACATTCTTCTATTAGTGAAAACTCCATCCGCAATTACACCGTGTACTAAGGCACCAGCTTTTTCCAGTAAACAAATTGCTTTAACAGCCAGCTTAGCTAAATCGTCACCACAAACTGGTGTGCTGGATGTAAAGACAGCAATAGGTTGCGTGTATTTTTCAGTCAAAGATTGAAACATGAATACTAGGCCATGAGATGCCTTATCGTTTAAGTCTTTACTTTGGGGACCGTCATCACCAAAATCCGTCAATCCAGTATAACTTAATCTTTTCGTACAAACAGCAACAGACTTACGTACATTAATTTCGTCGAGAAGTAAAACCCCATGACGCTGTAGTGGGTTCTTCTCTTCAAAATATTTCTTTAATAATTTAAAAAAATCTTCATCATAACCACACTTGTCACTTATTAATGTCATATACTGACGTATAGTCCTCGTGTAAGGCAAAGGGATTGTATCATTGTTTCTTAAAAATTCATAATATTCTCTCGATTTTATGTTCATCAGCATGCAAAGCATGATAAACTCATCACTGTACCTACGGCCCCTTTGATCTTTTTTCTTTGCAGCATTTAGTATTTCGTTCAGAAGGATTTTCATATTGCCGGGGACTTTTTCCAAACCGTTCAAACAATCGGTAGATAAGCTAGCAACTTTCTGTTGCAGATCCGCAACGGTTTTTGTTAATAATGAGACTCTGTCTTTTAAACGTCTACCTTCTTCTTGTTGCCTTTTTATTTTCTTTCTGAGAGCTATTAATTTATGTTATTCATAGACATTTTTAAACGAACTGACGACTGATCTTTTTCTTTTCTTTTGATTGTTTTAAACTTCCACCTATTAAAATTAAATACATTTTGCACAGTTGTATGATAAAAGGGAGCAATCCATGCCAGTTATTGTTGTTGATATTGATGTTTGGAAAGAGTTCGGAATTGTATGTGGAACACCTTTACAAATCTTGAAGTCTTTAAATTTCTTCAATATTTCTGGTAATATTTTAAAATCACAGAGGATTTTAGGAAGTTTTGATTCCGGTACGTCAACTGTTCTTGAGAACACTTCGTACACAATTTCTCTTGATGACTTTATTAACACTGATTTTTCAAAAATGTGGCTTTTCCTTTCACCATCTGTACTTTGTACAACATATGTAAAAATAAGAACTTCCTCTTTCCCGATTATAGATTTTTGGACACCCCATGGTTGAGGTAGTTTTAAATCAATATCATTTTCGAGAGTATCATTGCCTAAAATTGAAAAAATATTTGTAATTACTTAAGTTTTAACATTAATTGTAATATAAAGATTTTCTTAGTACAATTTTTTTTCAAATGACAATTCGGATAAATTAATAAACACTATATTTACCATAACATTTTAGTAACTTACAGGAAGTAGAAAAATTGAAGGTGACATTGCTGCAAAATTAAGTTGAATTCATCGTAATACTATTTACTGCATTATTATGCGTTTGTGTACTTTTCTCACATGTGACATTGTCTCTTATTTCTTCAGACCTACAAACTATAAAGAAAGGAAAGATTAGTATAAATTAATTGTTCAATACATAGTGCTTTTCAATCATAAATTATAATTATTGACTTAAAAATATGTAAAGAATATATTGTTATACATACTTGAGGCATCGACAACCCTATTGCATTGAACCTTATTTATAGTCGAAGGACAACTATTATAACTCGTGCAACATCATAGCTCACATTATTTTCGTCAAATTGATCGACAGATATTTTTTTTGCTGTGTAACAATGATCTAATTTTATGTTATTGACATATTTTTCAATATTGCGCTTAAATATCGTTGGAACAGCTCCTGCTTTTAAGCGATGGTGTTTTAGCGGAACCTGTAGTAGTATGTAGTAATAAATTTATTTATATTTGTTACGTATAATCTAAAAACAATAATGCTTCACCTGTGCTACAATGTGTCCATCCTTAGTTTTATGAATATAATTTTTAATAACTAACTCTTCCTTAAAATGTAATTCACAAACTCTGTGTGATAAGCGCAAAATGTTTATTCCAATTGCCATTCTCCACTTTTCACGCAAGTTTTCATCCCGAGGCACTTGGAATGTTGGAATTTTGTCATTTCTATTTTCATTATTTTTAATACAATTCTTCACGATACACCACGACATTTTTAAATAACAAAAGAGTAATTTCAAAAGTGATCGTGACGGGGATCACAATTAGAATTTCAAAAACTTTTGTCTCTGCCTCTGCGGCAACTGAACTCGATCGCAGCGCACTATGTATCATGGCGAATTAGCAAAGCTTGACTGGCAACTCCTAAGAGCTGTACCCCCACCACCAGAATTGACCAGAGTTTCCCGACCTGTATATACGACCGTGGTCCGAACTCGTCAGCGCCGTCCTGGAATCCTCTCAGTCTGCCGGGAGCGTTTTGGTCGTAGAACTGTGAGGTCATACCAGAGATGAAAAGGGAGATGGCTCAATTCTTTGTTCGAAAGTGGACAGGGCTCACTACCGCACCCTAGTGTCAATGTCCATTATTTGAGGGAAAATAGACGTAGTTTAGGAGGGACTGTGCACTACTCCCCTCAAGAAGTGGACACGCCGTACAGAGCTGAAAATATACGTATAAAATTTGCCATGCCTCATGCCTAGGGTAATCGTATTCCACAAGCGCTCCACCTAGCGGCCTATTGATGACTCTGAGCTGATGTTGGCGGCCTCGCGCGGAGAAATGGGGAACAGACGTTGCGAGATATCGCGAGTTCGAGATGTTGCGAGATATCGCGAGTTCGAGGCGTTGCGAGATATTGCGAGTATTTATGTAGATGAGACGATGGGAAGGAAAGGCTATGCAGAATAGACATATGAGAATGATAAAAGAAGTGATATATCTTGTAATTGGTCAATGTACGTTCTGAATTTTTTATGTTAAGGGAGTTATTTAATTTTATGGCTGAACATAATATTTTCTTAGAGCCTTTTCGACACCATGTACCAG
>NW_017179852.1:12658-15315 GCF_001652005.2 Ceratina calcarata
GAGTATATCTTCGGCGCCTATGTTTAAAATGACTGAAATCGTTCTGCATACAAAATAAAGAACATTCACATAAAATATTATAATGCATGCAACATTCGTGAATTACGCGCACTAATATAAATGCTAAAAACGTGTCAACGGAGTCTACATTTTACGGCGCGCCGGATCATAAAAGCCGACTTTTTCGGATTTGGTGGATTTTGCGCGCTGCGCGTTGCATAGGTCTGTAGCCGGTTTTACCTTCTTTCATTGTTGAAGAAACTGAAATTTAAAAATATTAAGAAACATATTATAAAGAAACATGTTAAAAAAAAATATATGAAAAAAGTATGAAAAATATATGATATGTGCACGCTGGCGTCGCGCATTTCGCGGGATCCAACGATCCGCGAGTCCAATTGCCATTTCTGGCAATTGTTAACCACTAACAGAGTTAGTGGTACTGCATGCTACGCATGCGGTGCGACGCCAGACGTTGTATTCGTCTAATTTGTACTTTTACAAGTTATTAACATTTTGTAATTGACGATTATACTTTGAAATATAATTTTTATTTCCAGCTCTTCTGCTGTTATTGTGCTCTCTTGTTTTAGTATAGATTTGTACCAAAAGCAAGAATTTCAGAGTGTTTACTCTGTGTCCACAGCACACGTGTTCTTGATCAAACCATTCGGGATAATTGTCGCGAGTGTAAGCTTCTACAATCTCGCTTAAATGAGTTAGCAATTTCCTTCGGTGCCAAACACTTTCGTAGTAAGTGTTAAAAGCTTGCAGTTGGCAATTAACAATTTTTGCGAAGTATCCGGTCGGCCTGATCAAGTACGTTACGTCGGCCGCCGATACATCGCTATGTGGGTACTCCCTATAACGGATGTACTTTTCATTATTGCTATAACATTCATCTTCATTTTTCATTAATACTATTTTACATTGGCCGCACTTTGTTTTATTTAAAACTTTGCGAGCAATGTACCCAGCGAAGAATGTTATAGCGTTGGCTTCGAAACTGTCTTTAACATGTATTTCTTGTAAATCTCTCCGTTAAATGGCTCAGTATGTTGGACGTTTCATTGCGCTTATCCAGCTGCCATGTTCCTATTAAACCTTTTTTTTGTGGCGTTACGTCCACCGGTTTGAATAATTTCTGATTACTCGTGCCCTGATCGCATGTAACAATTCGTACATCGGCACCTACAATGCGAAGATGTCTCAAAATCTCCTTCATTATTTGCAGGATTTCTTCTGCCGATGCGCCTTGCTCGTTGAATCCAAAGGCTAACAATTGACGCCACGGGTTTCTCGCATTTATACTATCCAAACAGAACAAGATAGCGTGTCTAGCCACTTGTCGATTTCGACGATTTTCGCCCACATCAACTAGGCCTTCTATTATATCGTACTTCTTCGAGTATTCTTCGAACGGTTTAATCGACATTTCGTCGAACTTTAACCAGCAAAGCCTTTCTTCGGGTGGTATCTTCATTAGATATTCACCAATTTTCTGAAAAATGATGTTATTCAAACCGGGCGTAACGTCATATTCGGAGACACAACGTCGAACCGTCGATTCCGATGACAAAATTACACCTGCGCTTTTCATTTATCTGTAGTACGAGGCAGAATGAAAATACATTTTTCTCGCCAGGTTCTTTTCTTCGCATGTATAATGCGATTTACCCTTATGTAGTTGTAGTTTCAACATCGTTTCTGCCGTACGATTTATATTCCTCTGTGTTATCAAATCATCGAGAGTGCAACTTTTCGATGCCGTCATTCGTTTCTTCAAACGATTCTTTTCTTTTCTCTCTTTTGTCAATGCCGTGTGCAATTGTTGGATCGTTTTTTCCAAATGCATGATTTTCTTTTTCAAAAAACGAGTATATGCTCTGCACGGTACCGAACATTTACCACTATCTATTCTCGACACGGAAGCAATTTTAACATCTCTTCTGTTGATGCTTTCTGCTTCTCTGTTCACGTATTCATTTGTGTTACTTGGATAGCTGATTTCATAGCTTAGGTATGAAATATCCGTATCTTCGGCGCCAATGTTTAAAATGTCTTTGGCAGGCGGATACGTTTTAGAAATTGATTCCCTTCTAAATTCCAGCCCTTCCATGTCCGCGGTTTCTTGAATATTGCTTCGACTTAATTCCTGATACTCTTGCCATTCAGACGGATACGTTGTAGACATTGATTCGCTTCGAAATTCCAGCCCTTGCATGTCCACGGTTTCTTGATTATTGCTTCCACTCAATTCCTGATACTCTTGCCGTTCTTCAACATGTTCTCCCGCTTGCTGCTGTTGCACTTCTTCTACTTGTAAAAGTTCTTCTTGAACATCATCTTCGTGTTGTTCTTCTAATCTTCGTCCTGCAGTACATGCAGTTGGACAGGACAGTCGTCGTAGACGTTTCTTGGTCTCATCCGTGAAATCCCCATCTCGGAAATGTAAATGGCAGAGCCCCATACGTCTTATGTACAGCGGGGAAAATTTCAGCAGGAAAGCATTTTCTACAGAAAATCGTTGGTTACGTACCAAAATATTGGAGACGAAATATATTTTACGCATAAAGATTTTAAAAAATGTAAAAGCCGCAAGAGCACAAAAAAATTGTACAATACATAATAGAGGTGGATAACATCATGAACGATAT
>NW_017179852.1:15387-19333 GCF_001652005.2 Ceratina calcarata
CATTCACATAGTATTATTGTATCAGTTTATAAACATATTCAAATAAATATATTGTAAAACCTGTGAGTGAGAAGTGCCTTCTGACAAAACGAACCAGTCCTACAAAAAGCCATTACTGATAAACTGTAATCGTATTTCCTTCTTCCCCCTCGTCCTTCGGCGTGCTTCGTATACTGGATTCGCCGCATCCTTTTTTTCAGATTTTGGAAGATTCAAGAAATGAATCGGACGCCAGTTTTAAAATAAGATTGATATACCTCCGCGATACAATGTAATGAAAGGAGGCATGAAATGAAATTTGAATTCGAACGGCAATAGTAGGAATATACATATAAAACAATGTAATGCAATTCACATTGTGTTAAAACATTAAACTAGCGCGAACTGACGTGTAATGTGCTTCAATTCTTTGCGATGACTTCTTTCACGGTGCATCGATTATAAAGTAGATAAGGATACAATTGTACGCGTATGATCATTGAGATGAAAGGGAGCATTAAACTGTTGTTTACGAATACAATCCGAATACTGGAAGAGCTAACGGACGCATCGTATTTCGATGAAACAAATACCATCGAGAGTGCAACTTTTCGATGCCGTCGAAAACGATTATTTTCTCTTCTCTCTTTTCTCAATGCCGTGTGCAATTGTTCGAAAAAGAAAATCATCTTTTTGAAAAAACGAGTATATCTTCGGCGCCTATGTTTAAAATGACTGAAATCGTTCTGCATACAAAATAAAGAACATTCACATAAAATATTATAATGCATGCAACATTCGTGAATTACGCGCACTAATATAAATGCTAAAAACGTGTCAACGGAGTCTACATTTTACGGCGCGCCGGATCATAAAAGCCGACTTTTTCGGATTTGGTGGATTTTGCGCGCTGCGCGTTGCATAGGTCTGTAGCCGGTTTTACCTTCTTTCATTGTTGAAGAAACTGAAATTTAAAAATATTAAGAAACATATTATAAAGAAACATGTTAAAAAAAAATATATGAAAAAAGTATGAAAAATATATGATATGTGCACGCTGGCGTCGCGCATTTCGCGGGATCCAACGATCCGCGAGTCCAATTGCCATTTCTGGCAATTGTTAACCACTAACAGAGTTAGTGGTACTGCATGCTACGCATGCGGTGCGACGCCAGACGTTGTATTCGTCTAATTTGTACTTTTACAAGTTATTAACATTTTGTAATTGACGATTATACTTTGAAATATAATTTTTATTTCCAGCTCTTCTGCTGTTATTGTGCTCTCTTGTTTTAGTATAGATTTGTACCAAAAGCAAGAATTTCAGAGTGTTTACTCTGTGTCCACAGCACACGTGTTCTTGATCAAACCATTCGGGATAATTGTCGCGAGTGTAAGCTTCTACAATCTCGCTTAAATGAGTTAGCAATTTCCTTCGGTGCCAAACACTTTCGTAGTAAGTGTTAAAAGCTTGCAGTTGGCAATTAACAATTTTTGCGAAGTATCCGGTCGGCCTGATCAAGTACGTTACGTCGGCCGCCGATACATCGCTATGTGGGTACTCCCTATAACGGATGTACTTTTCATTATTGCTATAACATTCATCTTCATTTTTCATTAATACTATTTTACATTGGCCGCACTTTGTTTTATTTAAAACTTTGCGAGCAATGTACCCAGCGAAGAATGTTATAGCGTTGGCTTCGAAACTGTCTTTAACATGTATTTCTTGTAAATCTCTCCGTTAAATGGCTCAGTATGTTGGACGTTTCATTGCGCTTATCCAGCTGCCATGTTCCTATTAAACCTTTTTTTTGTGGCGTTACGTCCACCGGTTTGAATAATTTCTGATTACTCGTGCCCTGATCGCATGTAACAATTCGTACATCGGCACCTACAATGCGAAGATGTCTCAAAATCTCCTTCATTATTTGCAGGATTTCTTCTGCCGATGCGCCTTGCTCGTTGAATCCAAAGGCTAACAATTGACGCCACGGGTTTCTCGCATTTATACTATCCAAACAGAACAAGATAGCGTGTCTAGCCACTTGTCGATTTCGACGATTTTCGCCCACATCAACTAGGCCTTCTATTATATCGTACTTCTTCGAGTATTCTTCGAACGGTTTAATCGACATTTCGTCGAACTTTAACCAGCAAAGCCTTTCTTCGGGTGGTATCTTCATTAGATATTCACCAATTTTCTGAAAAATGATGTTATTCAAACCGGGCGTAACGTCATATTCGGAGACACAACGTCGAACCGTCGATTCCGATGACAAAATTACACCTGCGCTTTTCATTTATCTGTAGTACGAGGCAGAATGAAAATACATTTTTCTCGCCAGGTTCTTTTCTTCGCATGTATAATGCGATTTACCCTTATGTAGTTGTAGTTTCAACATCGTTTCTGCCGTACGATTTATATTCCTCTGTGTTATCAAATCATCGAGAGTGCAACTTTTCGATGCCGTCATTCGTTTCTTCAAACGATTCTTTTCTTTTCTCTCTTTTGTCAATGCCGTGTGCAATTGTTGGATCGTTTTTTCCAAATGCATGATTTTCTTTTTCAAAAAACGAGTATATGCTCTGCACGGTACCGAACATTTACCACTATCTATTCTCGACACGGAAGCAATTTTAACATCTCTTCTGTTGATGCTTTCTGCTTCTCTGTTCACGTATTCATTTGTGTTACTTGGATAGCTGATTTCATAGCTTAGGTATGAAATATCCGTATCTTCGGCGCCAATGTTTAAAATGTCTTTGGCAGGCGGATACGTTTTAGAAATTGATTCCCTTCTAAATTCCAGCCCTTCCATGTCCGCGGTTTCTTGAATATTGCTTCGACTTAATTCCTGATACTCTTGCCATTCAGACGGATACGTTGTAGACATTGATTCGCTTCGAAATTCCAGCCCTTGCATGTCCACGGTTTCTTGATTATTGCTTCCACTCAATTCCTGATACTCTTGCCGTTCTTCAACATGTTCTCCCGCTTGCTGCTGTTGCACTTCTTCTACTTGTAAAAGTTCTTCTTGAACATCATCTTCGTGTTGTTCTTCTAATCTTCGTCCTGCAGTACATGCAGTTGGACAGGACAGTCGTCGTAGACGTTTCTTGGTCTCATCCGTGAAATCCCCATCTCGGAAATGTAAATGGCAGAGCCCCATACGTCTTATGTACAGCGGGGAAAATTTCAGCAGGAAAGCATTTTCTACAGAAAATCGTTGGTTACGTACCAAAATATTGGAGACGAAATATATTTTACGCATAAAGATTTTAAAAAATGTAAAAGCCGCAAGAGCACAAAAAAATTGTACAATACATAATAGAGGTGGATAACATCATGAACGATATAGTTGACAAGAACAATCTCTCTTGTAAGTACACGTTAAGCGCAATGTTAGACTCAGGATCTCCGATTACTTTTATCAAGAATAGTTTTGTCCCCGGAGAAGCGCGATCTCCGTTGCCGGATAATAATTACGAATTTGCAAGGATTAACGGTTCACGTATGGAACTATTGAGTCTGTTTGAGCGCGAAGTAGAAATTGAAGGAATCCGCGTAAAATTAATTTTCTATGTAGTTCCGGACAATACCATGGCGTTTATGGCCGTATGAGGGCGAGATTTTTCTTCCAACCCTCTAATTCGCGTAACATTCGATAATGGTCATGTAGTAATTCGAAAGGAGAATAAGTCGCCAAGCGATTTAAATTCGGCGATTGCGCAAATTTTAAACATTGATTGTGCGAGCGAACCGGTTACGGCATGGGAAAAGTTGAAAATTAATCCAGAAGTAGGTTCTAAGTTTGTTGAACAAATTAAGGAGTCATATGGATCGGATTATTTGAAAGTCAAAGAATCCAGTACCGATAATATTGATTTCGAGATGAAAATTGCGTTGAAGCACGAACAACCGATTTGTTGTAGACCGCGACGACTTTCGTACGCCGATAAAGGG
>NW_017179852.1:20397-22254 GCF_001652005.2 Ceratina calcarata
AGCCGCTCGGTCGACTCGTAAGAGTCCCGAGCGAAGAAATACAATTATACGGCACGCACACGGATAGAGAATTCTAAATTCAGAAACACCGCTATTATATTGATCGTGATCGGAATTCGATCATACGATCTAATAGCGAAGGAGTTACGTAATCGCGCGAGACAAATTGATTTCCAAGAAAAGGACGGACTGTTCCATCATTTGCGCAGTCGCGAAGAATCGTGGTCGAACGATTGTGATTGCCGATGGATAATGATCATTCCCGAATTAACCGGCGAAGAGTGTGCTCCTCTTCGCAGCAATTCTGATAAGATTCGATACGGCTGGAGACAGAATTTATCTGAAAAGCCTTCGAATTATTCATAGAAGTTAATTTAAGACAGAGGTACTCTCAGTCTTAAATATTGTTGAGAGCAGCGAGTCTGAGCTTTTCAGTCCGCTGTGCGGCCGATTGTAGAAATTACAATCTGCATCGGCGTACAGTCGAGTTCGACGTACTCGCCTCTCGCAATTGAACGGTTTGAGTTCAGTGCGATCGAGTTAGGGGGCTTTTATCGAGACTAAGACCTTGAGTGTCTACTCTCTTTGCCTTTTGGCGGTAAAAGTTCCTGTTTGAGACGGCATCGTCCCAATTTAACTGGAGTTGATTTACGCCCAACTCCACAACGCGTTCCCGACTCCCGGTATCCGTCTTTAAATTGGCGTTTACCTATAGCATTTATAGGCTGTAGCTTTTTTAAGCAAGTCCGGAACGACGGTTTGGAACGACGTGCTCGTCGCAAACTCGTCCGCGTTCTTCAACGGGTTTCGAGGACAGGTGAATCGAGCCCAACGTTGAGACAGTTTCCGAAAGGAAGCTCAACGTTTGAGCAGCGTTGAGGCTGCAGTCGGTCATTTCCCTGAAGGAAAGGGACCGGCGTCGAGCGCGGCGATTGCTCGCTTCGCAACCGAATTTTTAAATCGGTCAGCTCGGTAAGAGAAATCGATCCTCTTATCGAGCATAGGAGGTACGAGGAATCTCGCTCCATTGAACAAATAAATACAGTCCGCTAAAACACCTGCGAGCGGTAGCTACTCGCAGGTAATACGTCAATAACACGAGTACTCGTGTTTAATACGTATTTTCTATATTACAGAGAATAAGTGGAGCAGGAATCCGACGGCACCACCGCAGAGCGAGAGTCGGGTCGCCGTCAAGCTCTTTCTATTTTTCTATATTTCTATTTTCTAATTTGAAATTCTAAGTTGTATTGGTGCTGGGTTTGAATTTATATTAAACAGGGGTTCTTTTTGTTTAAAAACCTTGCATCATTTATTAAAACAACCGTTTAAGATTTTGATTACGAAATTCAACATAGACCGGGAAAAGAGATGAATCACGTCGATGCCATAGCGTTGTACTTATTGAGGGCAATACTTTTGAACAGACACTATCGATATCTCAGTAAGGTAAAAGGCCATATTATGAGACAGCGTCCCATTTTATGAGACAAAAAATGTAATATCTAAATTTTAACTGCAAAGCAATATATATCACAGTAAAAAAAATATTTGTATAAGTGTTAATATCTAATTTGAAAAGTAACATGGTAGAAAGACCAATTTGACTTACTAAGTATTTGAAACAAATGATTTAATATACCGCTTCAAAACTTGGACGTAGGCAGTCGTGAGAATGGAACAATAGAGCGAAAATTCGTAAGGTATTCATTTAGTTATATTTGAAGAATAATATGCTTTTAAGTGGCAATGAGTATTTTAATTATATTAGTAAAGATCAGAGTTGGTAATACATTAATTTTGGTAAAAATCTATGCTAAAACAAGAGAGCACAATAACAGCAGAAGAGCTGGAAAC
>NW_017179853.1:0-592 GCF_001652005.2 Ceratina calcarata
AGAACCAGCATCGAAATAACAAATACTCCCAATACTCTTAGTTCATCAATTCAAAGTGATCCACTATAAAATGCTCATAGAGATGCCGGAAGAATTTATCACAAGAATCAAAACTATATCCAAAATCTCTCTTCCAAACAGAACAAAGTGAATAATAGATAGTCGACGGAAAACGGGCTCCTTGCGAACCCAGAACCAGCATCGAAACGACAAACATCCCCAATATCCTACTTAATCAATTCATAGGTATTCACAATAGAATGCTACGGCAAAAGACAAATCACATTTGAAATCTCTCCCATACATAACAGAATATAATTAACAAGGAATGGTCACCAGACCCCTGAAAACAAGCTTCTCGCACCAAAAATAAACAGTAACTACCGAGATTCTGAAAAATATAATACCAACAATACGGAAATTAGAAGGAAATCGCCTATCGTAGCATGTCCAAATTGGAGAACTTCCCGAGGAAATACAGGAAACACAGATAAAAAAGGACACACACCTCATGAATAAATCAGGCTTGACCGCATCGCGAGAAACGGATGCAGGCACTGGAGACCCGGGACGAGGAGACAGATACTGAAAC
>NW_017179854.1:0-592 GCF_001652005.2 Ceratina calcarata
GATATCATCGATGGCCGCACGAGCGAGTTTGAAAATTAAAAATTAACGAACGAGTGAAGAGAAATATTTAAAATTACAGTAAAAGCTAATAGAAATACATTTAGATTTGTTAAAATACAAAGATCTATATATCAAAATAGAAAGATCATTATTATTTTTTTTTTATCAGTTAATATGATAAAAGTCCTCAGTTTATTATTTTTGGTGTTACTTAATCGCGTTTCAGAGGCTGGAAACAGGACCTGGTCTTTTTCCATCAGGCCGTCAGTCAGTGATGACCGATGTCGATATGACGTGGTTATCGAGTGATCTGGGGGCGTTCAAGTGTTATCGGGGTCCGTGATAAGCTTCGACTGAAACGATACAGATACGCACGCGGGCCAATCTCATCTCTGACCCAGGCCCTCGCGTTACTTATCAGTAACCGCCGACGCAACGATCGGGAATGGGAACTGAGCATTCTTCTCTCCACTTGCTCGGATGTAACCCGTTTTTATCCGTAGCACCCAGGTGCACGCAATTAACAGTAGTTGACTAGAAATAGAGGAAATCGCGGTGGATGGGAGAGAGATAGAGAGAGAGAGAGAGAGAG
>NW_017179855.1:0-592 GCF_001652005.2 Ceratina calcarata
GCGCGCTGATAGATACAGTGTACACGGGATCACTGCTTCTTGATAATGGACGGGATGCTTGCGGATGAGCTACTGTACCGCCTGTCTCTGGATGTGTTGTAGCAGATGCCGTAGAGGGGCCAGCTCTGCATATATCAACAACAAGAACAACAGCGATAGATCAGACAATAACCTTAAATTGTACACGTTATATACAAAATGAGTCGCCTATAAGTCAAGTCATCTGCAAAATAACTTCTACATTTTTTGAGACAGGAAAAAACGTTCCAGACAAAAGTTGATCAGTTTCAAAAGACACATTACGCGGTGTAGATAACTGAAGAGGTGTTTAGGAGATATGAAGGTTAACTTTTTTTTTCTAAATGGAATGGGCTATTTCTTTATACATCAAACGTTGTAAGTATTTTTTACTTTGCAATCATCTTTTACATTTTTATTTTACTTTCTTTATAAATAATTCTAAAATTCGTACTGATATTAAATATGAAGATATCACTGAATGTTGCAAAATATCAGACAATATATTAAAAAACGTAAGTCAGTCCTTAGTTCAACAATTTCGAAGATGCTGTGATGCAACTAGTCGTTATGT
>NW_017179856.1:0-592 GCF_001652005.2 Ceratina calcarata
TCGGAGTAGTTCGAAAGACCGAAGCGGAGTGCGGATAGCCTCCGAATAATACAGTTCGCTAAAGCACGCTGTTGAGTTGATACAGCGAGCGGCTCTTAAAGTTGAAGTGAGCCCATATTTATTGAATTGTGTTTTTGCAGCAATCGAGGAAGACGACGGGAGCGGTCCCCTAGCCGAAACAGGGAGGAGCGGGGACGACGCCGACGTCGATAAGACTCGTCCCACGAAGGAGGCACCGAGAGATCGCGCGGATGAACCAAATTCCCGGCCAATCATATTTTCCGAAGCCTCCAGAAGGACGAGCCCTTTTTTTTCCATTGGGAAAATAAATCAGGTTCTTTTCATTGAAATCATTGCTGATCAATTTCTTTAAGAATTAACACCCGTTATCCCGGCTGAACCGCGTTAGGGCCACCTATCCCTAACAACAGTCAATCTATTTGTCGCTCATGATTCCGGTCCACGCGTGTATAAAAAATTGACGCAGTTCTCGCAGGTTTTCAAACGTGACTCGTTCATACTCATACACGAGATAGGCATCTCATAATTCAGAAAACATATACACAATTAAATGTATGTTTCTAAGGCGATA
>NW_017179858.1:0-592 GCF_001652005.2 Ceratina calcarata
AAACACATGTTATGGCATTTGAAGATTCGTATTAACTACCATTATCTTTATCCCACGTTTTTATAAGTCAGTGTAAATTTGAAAATTTTTATTAAATAATTTAGAGAACAACGTGGCACTGAAGACGTACGGGTCGTGACTGAGGCAATTCGTGTGGGGCGCCGCGCCCGCCCGATTTTCGTTCCCATAATGTCGTACATAACGCAGAAATTACGCTGTTTTACTGCGGGAAAACTCGATCGCGCGACTCTTTATGGCTAATTAATGCTATTCTAGGAATTCGGGCGTCTGTCCTCGCGTACTTCGAGAGATTTTCGTTGTGGAACGGCAGCGTTGCGGACTACTTCACGTCGCGCAGTATTATTATTGAGCGCCGCGGTTGACGCGGCATCGACGCTTTAGTAACGGGTTGAATCCGTTCGCGGGGAGAACTTGATAGTATTTCTAAATAATATTCATTATTTGTTTGATTTCTTGAAAAAGAAATCAGACGTCGGAGGAACAATGATTTTGGATGAAATAAGTCTTTTTGTTAACGTTCAATTGGTTTTTAAACAATAAAAATTGATAGAATTTGTTATATTGTTTTTTT
>NW_017179859.1:0-592 GCF_001652005.2 Ceratina calcarata
TGGAGACGGTATGTTCATCACTCAAGCGAGATTCATTTCCATCTGCGTCGCCGTCCAGAGCGTGGACGGACGATGTCGTTCCACTTGCCCCATTACACAAAGCCAATTGATTCGTCCAAGTTTCGACTTGATTCGTCGTCAGACGATTGATTAATTCGGCTTTTGTTCCAGTTGTTGGTAGATTTGCGTTTTTCAGCATCTCTTTCAGTTCGATTACCGTATAATCGGTGGGTTCTTTCGACGCCATGATGAAGATCGTCGTTAACGGTCGTCTCGCAAAATAAAATCACAAAATCACGACAATCGCAATGCGTCGCCAACAAATAGTCACCTCAAATGGCAAAATCGACGCACGATTATCGTCAACCCTTTGCGAGAGTTTCCAAACGGGTTAAAACAGTCTAATCACGGCAACACAAGAATGTTCCAAAACACGTGATTTAAATTAACGGAATAACCGATCGTAGCGCACGGATTGAATCCCACTTCTGAGAAAATTTGTAGGTCGCAAGTGTCTTAAAATGTATAATTTATGGCAAATGAGTCAGGATAGTTCACTAATTAACACTGGTGATGATCGATCCACCTTTTC
>NW_017179860.1:0-593 GCF_001652005.2 Ceratina calcarata
AGACGAAGACTTCGAATGGGCAGAAGCCACGAACACGAAAACTCAGATCGACCAAAGAATTCCAAGCAAAGCAAACATTATGGACAACGAAGACGTGTCCATGATGTTAATACGAGAACTATAAGAAGTATCACAGGAAACCACTGGCCTGTTTGACAAAGAAGGAGATGATATACTCATGGTTACCGAACTTGACTTGACTACAGAACCAGACGAAATTATCGAAGCAACACCACCTAGACCACAGCCCTTCGGATTAGTCTGGAGTTGGAGTTCTAGAACGCGGAATCGCTGTTTCACCCGGTTGAGTGTGAGTTTAAGTTAAATTTTCCCCGCGACTTCGGTGCGTTAATCGTAGTAGGAATTCTCTTNAACTGACCCTCCCTAGTCGTCCACGTCCTACAGCTACCGAGGCTAGCACACCGGTGTTAGATTAGGGTCGTCTGTGCGTCTACTCCTATCCGAAAAAACCAAGACTGACCCACTCATACCTAAGTACATCAGTGGGGTTCCAAGATGGCGCCAAGGAGTGCGGACGTGTGGCCGCTTGGCGCCACTAGTTAGAACCGATGGCTAGGGAGTTCGTCCCTCTA
>NW_017179861.1:0-592 GCF_001652005.2 Ceratina calcarata
ACTTTATAAGTTTCTTGTACTCCTCTTCCCTATTTCTTAGATTCGTCCAGTCCTGGATGTTTGCAGTCAATGTGTTGCATCTGTAACTGCAATAGCCATTACATTCGAATAAAATATGCTTCACGGTTTCCTCCTGAAGCCCACATACAGGACACATGGCTGAGTACGTTAATCCCCGTTTATAAAGCGAGGAATTAATAGACCCTTATCCGGTTAGTAAATACGTTACAAGTCTTTGTGGCCTAAACCACTTTCCTTCTTTGGCGAAATTTACGTCCTTGATAAAGTTATATAATTCTCGACTATGCTCGTCAGCTTGCCATTTGTTTTGCCATTCAGTCTTTATTCTCTGCTCCAATCTTTCCAACTTCTCCTCAACTTCTATATCCAGTTCCGCTGGTAGCTCGACATCTCGTCAAGCTACTGATTAGCCCTTTTTTACCAGTCTTGCTAACGCAAAACTGGTAACTTCTAAATCCATCGGCTTATAGCCTGCTATCACGTTCATCGCTGCTGTAGATGTGGTCCTACAAGCCCTTGTAATGAGTACTAATATTGCACGCTGGATTGCACTTAATTGCCTCTTTATAGC
>NW_017179862.1:0-592 GCF_001652005.2 Ceratina calcarata
ACTTATAGCTCAAACATCCTTAACCTTTTTGGTTTACTTTATTCTTTTTAAATCGTATATAATTATCATAACACATCGAGTTTGTTTTTGTTTCCTTCATTAATTACTTGTTGATTCATATTGCTTTTATTTTTAATGTTAAGCAGTATTTTTATTTAAAGAGAATAATTAATGATTTTACAATCACGTGATCCCTTCAACGCCCTGTTCTCCTCTGCAATTCTGCATCTTCTCTTCTACCCCCACTAGTTGTAGGTGTACGAGAGAGATAGCATAAACACGACCGTCATTGTTGGCTTCACCTCGTCTGTAAAAGCGCGCAGTCTATCTGTATAATATAATGGTCAATCCCCACAGAACGGGCGATGCGATGCGATGCGCTGTTTCCGTATTTTTCGAACCTTAGGCCCCTTTGGCCGGGTCAACCCATGGACCTAAAGGACGGAGCATTATCTGCGGTATTTTGTGACGGAAAACGGAAGGGGTATCCGAGATGTCAGCCACTGGTACATATAACGGTAGGCTATATTTATTAGATACTATACTCTATTTCCCGAGTGATTAGGAGTCGGCACGGTTCAGTTTTCGGTCG
>NW_017179863.1:0-3511 GCF_001652005.2 Ceratina calcarata
TCGCTTATATTCAATGTAATATTTTAACGCTTGCTATAAGGGGCCTTACTTATTGAGCTCAAATCTTATCACCGAATGTTCTGTATACCAAACCATCTGAGAAACTAAACCACCTAAACTCATGAGGTCATACTTGGCCCAGTCGAAACCTGCATGCATGCTTTTTACTCACATAATTATTATTATTAATTATTATTATTAGATTATACAGAGTGGTCTGTACGTGGTAGAACTGAAAATCGAAAAGGATTCTACATTGAGAAATGAGATGAAAACGTAGATCAGATGAAATGCAATTACACATAGTACGAAGCGAATAAACAAGAAAAGTTTATTTGTCGAATCCTATATCACCGATACGTTTATCGATTTTTCTTTAGAAACAGAAAGGGATGACGGGGAAGGGCGGGTTCAAGGGCTTCGAGTAGAGATCTGTTCTCGGGTTCGAAGTATCCAGCTAAGCGTAATGACGACTGCCGAGTGAATCGTGATGGATGGTACTCGGTGTATCTTGTATCGCGTTATCGCGGCTACCACTTGCTTATTAAACTGTTCGGGTATTCGTTGCGCGCGAGGAACAAGACCGAGGAAAAAGAGAGAGAGAGAGAGAGAGAGACGCGAAACGAATATAACGCGACGGCTTCGACCGGTAGAGGAAGATCGATGCTCGTCCCGGCTCGGACCGAAACTTTTAATAAATGTCATCTGCTACCGAGGTAGCAGCCCTCGACGACTCGTTATAAATCGCTACCGTTCGCTCGAGCTGGCCTCTTTAACCGATCAAAATTATCTGATCCTGGTCCAAACCGAAACTCACTAACCGTCCCCCTTTGTCCTATTCATTCGAATCCTGACGAGAACTCACTCATTTGTATCTCGCAGACTATTTCTATACCAGTGATCTTAATCATTTCACAATTTCCTCGTCATTTGAGAAATCACGAAATTCTATGCTCTTAATATTTTTTATAATTTTATGCTCTTATAAGGTAAAAGAGGTAGTACCTGGACGTTTCAAGAAAGGACACTGATGGGTCGTTCAGACGTGTGGCACAAAATCAAAGTCGTGAGAGGCACGCAATATGACAAAGAGACAGTACTGAAATCTATACTAGCTGCTATAGAGCCAGCAGACATGATTCCTGTACAATATCAAGCCAGTGGAGAGGACACGATATTCCTGGCACGAAACTGTGCTCACGCTTTGGACAAACTCTGCAAGACCAGTTTGATAATTAAAAACCCAGACGGAGATCCTCTGCTCTTAATCATAACTTTGGGATTCGCGTCTGTTCATGATATAAAGATCAACATGCAACCATTGCTTCGAACTGCTCTCGAGGCCAGATATAATGCCACGAAGAAATCCTTAAACCTAGAACAGTTTCGAAGAGATCCAGAAATGTCTAAGACTATTTACTCCCCATTGTCGCAACCAAAGGTTTTCAGTTACGTTCTCAAATTGGCGAAGAGTTCGATAGGTACGGTCGAACACCTAAACTTACAGAAAAACGAGCTCTACAGTTTAACTGCTATGAACGGTTTGAACTTATCGATCAAGTATCTCGATTTAAGGCACAACAACCTAATGAACATGGACGTTCTCTCGCCGCTGAAAGGCACACATATCACTAAATTATGGCTAGACGGGAATCCGTTATGTGAAAATTACTGCAAGCCGCAGCGATACATAGACTCAGCTTTAAAATATTGCCCAAACTTGGCCGAATTAGACGGTGTGCATATAGGAACGTCCGAGCTGATGCGAAGTTATACAAACTATTTTAAGGACGAGTCCAGGGAGGAGTTAGTCACCAAATTCGTTCACCACTTTTTCAATCTCTACGATCATAACGATCGGGCGAGCCTACGTGGGCTGTATCACCCGAACGCGTTCTATTCAATGAGCTTTGGCATCGCACACGCTTTAGCTCACAAAAGGAAACTGACACAATTCACGGCCAGTCGGAACTTGATGAAAAACGTAGATGCCACTAAGAAGCGGCAGCATCTCTACTACGGCCAGGACAACGTCCTAGCTAGCCTGAAGAGATTACCGAAGTCCTATCACGACAAGAATTCGTTCGTACTAGACCTGCTCTACGACGATGGGAAATGCCTGACGATCAATGTCAGTGGAATATTTAAAAACTCGTTCAACACGTCACAGATCTTGTGGTTCAGCCGAACGTTCATCATCCAAGCCTCTCCCAACAACTGCGAGTACAATATATTGAACGATCAGTATTACGTAGACGCGACGATGGAAGAGATACCAGCGAGCAGCATCGATTCGCAGATACCCTACGACGAGCTGCCTACCATCGCTTCCTGTTTCAGCAAGTTCGAGAAACAGGAAATGCTGGAGAAGCTCGCGGAAGTAACCACGCTCAACGACGACTGGTGCAGAACGTATTTGGAGGAATCCAAATGGGATCTACGAAAAGCAATTACGAATTTCATGAAGGATTACTCGTCCTCCTCGATTCCCTCGAATGCATTTTAAATACATCATCTTTTGTTCGTACAGAACATTTGAATAAGTTGTAAATGTTATATGAAATATTTTTTATAATATAGATCGTTAACTATGTACGTTGCATTATTATCCTGCCAGTCATCCTCCCACATTGACCTACCTGCTAACAGGTGTCTCTACGATGAGAATTAATATAGTATGCAAAAGTAAAAGCGATTTAATATAAATTTTTTGATCATCAGGGAAGAACCCGAGCCTCGGGTCAAGCGAAATATTGAAAGTTTGATCAGAATCAACTCGTGATTCGAAACTCAATTTCGAAGTCGTCATTAGATTCGCAGTTTTTATAGTATTTTCACATGGTATATAATAATCGGTATCGAATGCACCGACGGCTATCGAATTTTGTATGTGCTCGATTTTTTTTTTGGGGGTTCAACCCGGACACAAAAATTTCCTTATTCACGAATTCTTGCACAATCCTATGCTAATAATAAATGAGAAATATTAAGGATACCATTTACTTTGATATAAAAAGCGAGATATCCTTGATAGAATTTTTTTTCCCGAAGGCATGTTCGTGCCGTGGTGCGGCGAACACCATGATAGATCAATGAGTCGTGATGTTATTCCTCTGGCATTTAGACGGAACACCGAGGATGCTCACTGACTTCATCAAAAGGTTATGCATTCAAGGATTACGCTGAGAGGAGCATCGTGAATGAGCCAAGGGAACATTTTTTATTCCCTCTGTTTCATTAAAATGCTTCAACACTAGAACAGTCGTATATATATTTCATATTTTATTTCATTTTCACGAGCTTGTTTATTCTAATGTTAAATACTGCAGTTTATTTATTCTGTGTATTGCATAATGATCGTCTCTTAAACGTTTGGAATATCTGTTAAATAAGAAAGTGCCAATAACGATAATGTGTTTGAGCGTAAGAAAGTTTTCACGAAGCATGTTCAGCGTTTACGGCTCCATGAATTATTACATACATAAACAATTATATAATGTACATGTAATAG
>NW_017179863.1:5127-6977 GCF_001652005.2 Ceratina calcarata
ATGCAGTCATTTTTACTGCTTTTAGGCAATATAGGTATATACTAAGTTTCAGTCTTTCTAGTGTTAATTTGATCTAAAATTCACTGTTACCGACAGGGTTTGCATTCGACAAAAATATCTAATCGAATCTGTGATTGAAGTTTTAAGAACTCTCGAGCGTGGCATCGCTGGGCAAGTGAAATAAAGTTAACTGTTGGACTGTCGTCAGATTCACCGGTAAACTTGTGCAAAAGCGGAACAGGCCCAGCCTAAACGAACGATTGCTGGCGGGTAAATAGTCGTCCTCGTATTTCTCCCTGTCCCGAGATCCTAATCAGCCACGGGGGGCCGACGGCACGGCGCGACGTGGCGGGGCTATCCTTCCCATTGCGCAACGGAGGCACAGACACCGGGGCAAACCGCGTGTGTTTCCTGGTACCAGGTGGCAGGAAGATGCCGCGGAGGAGAAAAAATACCGCTGACAATAACGCGCGTTACGCGATCGTGTACGTGTTAGTTACTTTACTGACAATTACGGTACCGGCAACGGTAAACTAATCTTCCACGAGGGAATTTATTTATATCACAGTTATACCCCTTGAACCCGGGTTTAGCGAGAACTGCGCGAATCATGGTCAATACTCGTCTAGGTCGATCATCCGAGTTGTACGACATGAACACGAGAGAGAAATCGCGTTTATTTCCAACGAAAACCATGAGGAATTATATTATGTTTGTTTTCCAGGATACCTATGCCCCGGATTTAATTGGAAATTTCCTGCGATCGGTTCTAACCGCCTCCCGCTCGCTTCCTGGCTTCTTCCTATTCCTCAAGGTTCACATTCACGGATACGAAAGTTCTCACCTCGCGCGGGGACTCGGGGACACCGTGCGTGACACGCATTGCCCAACGCGTCGCAGATCGTCTGTATCAAATTCTGATAACTCGTCTCCGTTTAGGACTTACATCCTTTTCTAAATATGTATAACTGCAGAGGAAAAGTTTCGAGGATTAAATTTTTTATACCGTCCACTCGGCCCACTGTTTCATTTATTTGGAATCTATCGGGGAGATGAAACGACACGATCCAGCGAGCAACTCATCCTTGTGCCACATACACGAGCTGGTAACGACACATTCGTAACACGAAACTGATCTAACGATTTCGCGTGGATTGCGACACGCGTACACGTGTCCGCGCATCGTTTCCTATCAGCAGAACATCATAGAAGAAACGTAAACTGCGAGAAGGACACGAAATCTGGATAGAAATTTCTCAAACATGAAATGTATACTAAAGATCGTTTTCCATCGACGAGACGCATTAGAAAAAACGAAAACCAAGAGAGATATTTAGAAACTTAAACATGAAATATGTACTGAAATTTAAACATGAACCGTTTGTATAATCGGTTAAATGTTCCTCGGGGTTCGCAGAAAAACCGTTGCGAGAGAACGTAATTTCGTGAGATCCCCTCGCGCGAAATGCGTGCCTATGTAATTAAGATGCAGCAAAGTTGCACCATTTCTCCGGGCAATTAATGCGCGCTTCCTTAGCTTCCCTTACCCCGCCTTCTGATCCGTTCTTTCTAATGAAACTCGACACCGATCACGCAATATCCCGTGCTTTCATCAATTTCCATGCAGGGGGATCCGCTTTTTATAAGAGTTACAGATAAGAGTCAAACTTAGAAGGAGAGCGCAGTAATTATGTTCATATCTATCTTATGCATACGTAAATATATGCAGAGACTGTTGTTCCTTGCAAAAATGCAAAAATAATTGCAATTTTCATGCGAGTATTAACGATCTCGATTATTTTACAAATATAATGCACGAAAGTATTTTAAGGATGTATTGGCTATACAGT
>NW_017179863.1:8050-9442 GCF_001652005.2 Ceratina calcarata
TTTTTTTTTGTTGTTTATTATTAGCAATGTTCTTCCGACGTCTGATTTCTTTTTAAAAAATGCGTTTCTAAAGTGTTTAGGTGATAACTACCTTAAGAATCAGAAGTATTTCTACAGTCGAAAATGGGTTAACAGAGCTGATACACATTTGATAAACCGATACAACGAGATAGAGACGAGTCCCTTTTAGGATAGGATAGAAAAAACACGTATGAACGTTCGGGCGACGAGGGATTAGACTGAAGAAGCCGGTTGCGTAACCGATCAGGTAGGTACGTACTGTCGACGAGTGGATAATTCCCATTTTCGCACGGAGTTGCACACACTTCTGTCACAATAACGAGCGGCACCGTAATTAAGACCTCGGCTGTGCCACGTTAATTGTAAACTCGCTTTTCTTAAATCGCGTTCCCTCGCTACCAGGTAGTATCAATGAGCTCTTTTGAAATTCCGCATATCGCTACACGCCGTGCGATTAAATTCCTAGTAACAAAAGGTCTACGCCAAATCAATTAATCAGATCTTCAATTAATCACCTTATTTTTCCGCTCGAATCGCCACGAGTTTTTGACTAACTATTCACTTTTAATCAGCAGGGGAGATAATTAATTCAACAGAGAAACTGGTTTGTCAGTAAGCGTCGCGTGGAAAGTATCAATGTCAGTATTTATAAAGTCGCGACATTAGCGGTTGTTCAAATAATTCATTTCATGTTTCATATAATGATTGATAAAGTATATGGAATAATATTTAATGATATGGAATAATATTTAATAATTCAAATACTAATTGATAAAATAATTTAGTGTGTTTCGCTGCTGAATGAATTATCTATGAAATCATTAACGAGTTTTAACAGTGAATCATTTCCTGATGAATGCATCAAACGGAATCTGTAACAACTTACAAATTCCGAGGATCGCGCAACAGAATCATTGGGGGGATTTCTATGATCCTATTCAGTCGGTTATAACTGGTGAACTCGAGCGGGGAACGAAGCGCGCGGGGATATGGCAGTGATTTTCAGGATGATCGCCGTAGAGACGAGTCGCCTCGAAGAAGAGGATTCTAGCGCTCGCCTTTTGCTTTCACTTTCTCACGTGGCGAACTCGGGAACCAGCCCCCTCTTCTCCGCGACTATTCGAATCCTCTCGGGAGCATCATCGTTCCGCTCGTTCGCATATATGCATGCAATCGTCCCTCGAATTTAACGTTAAGCTAAATCGTAATCATTACTCAATGACCACAGTTTAACACTAGATTGCCCAAGGAAGTAATTTTGTCTGCTTTTGGGCAAATGTACAAATAATAATGCATAAATTATTTTTTTCCCAAGTGAAGTAAATTTTTTTTATTGTTAACATTTACTAATAACTTGTTATATGACTGTAA
>NW_017179863.1:11492-12061 GCF_001652005.2 Ceratina calcarata
ATTATATTATTTAATAAAGTTTATTGATGGTAAGAAAAATTTGTATTTTGGTTTATTCCAAAAACGGACAGAACTTTCCGGTAGACCTAATATATAAAATGCAGAATTTATATAAACTATCTTTCGATCAAATGAAAGAAATGCATGATTCATCCTGTATATTGAAAATCCTTCGGCTTTCCAGTTATGGCACATAACTTATTGTTAGTGGTTTGGAAAGTGTTAAGAAGACACGGCGTGGAGTCTGCACGCGTCTGACGGAAGTCGAGTACGTTCTCGCTCCTCGCATACGCTTAGCACCTTTCTGTATCCGCTTGGGTAACGAGCGACGTTCTCTAAGTCGCTATGCAAATCCCGGTAACATCTTTCCAGGGAAAAATCAGAAAATCAAACTGACTGACGAGTGGACTGCAGATTTATGTACTTGTTATGAAACGTCTGACTTCCAGATTTTTAAATAGGCGCCTCCTAGCAAACAACCATAATTAAAATGAACGATCGATGTGATATTTTCTTCATAATTAAATAATATATATAAATAAAAATTATATAATAAATAAATAAAATTC
>NW_017179864.1:0-592 GCF_001652005.2 Ceratina calcarata
GTACAAGCAATGTTAACTCTCGTGTTCCTACAATAATTGAAAGGCTACAGTCGCCAATATGCCGGTCGGTCAATATCTTTATTCATTTATTATAATTCTTGAGTTCAAGCTTGTTCCAATTTTTCTGTACTGTTGTCTCTAACATATTCAACGACAGACCTCATTATTATCTTCGTTCAGTCCAAATGATTAACTTCAATGCAATTTCATACGACTGAATTCAACTAATTAACAACGACGCGATAACATTTGTGGATATTTACATTCTTTTAGAGATTTTTCTTTGACGGTGACTGATGATTAAAGAAAGCAATATCAACGATTTTTAATCCCTTCCCGTGCTTTAACGAGTCTGACTCGTGATGAAGATTTTGGTCCAAACATGAATATCACGAGCCAGGCTCGTGAACAGATAGTCGGGTGTCAAACATAAACATCGTAATATAACGATCGTAATTGAATGTTAATTCCTATCAGTACGCCACGAGAGTTAGTCGCGATTCTTATAATTGTTGTTACAAAGCAGTTTAGTTATTGAAATTTAATAAACCCGTACAAAATGCAAAAATTTTAAATGAAGGAAATGACAACG
>NW_017179865.1:0-592 GCF_001652005.2 Ceratina calcarata
AAAGAATTAAACCTATTTCTTTTAATCTCATGCGAAACTCAATATCGTACAAAATGACTTTTAATCCTGCGAAACAACAAAGCGTTCTATAGCTTCATTTATTTTATTGTAAGAGATAAGTATATAGAACAACCCTTTGTTTTGCTCCTCGTTAGCGTTTCCCCTATCCGTTCGTTTCTCCATCAAAGGCATTACACTTGATCGAACGTAGCCGTAGCTATTTCGGCCGGAATTAGCGCTAGGAAAAATGCGACCGAGGAAGAAGCCTCCTGTATGCCGGTTGATTTGCCACAAAGGGGACGGGACAGACTGAAAGGGAAGAGGGGTCGAGCCGCTAAATTCGCCTCCGGTAAATAGAGTCTAATCAACCGCCGGGCCGATCGGCCAGATTTCGACCTAAAATGTCCCTACTACTGCTTAGCCAAACACCAGTACAGAATTTTCCTTTACAAATACTCTTTTAAGAGCAAAGAATTCACAAAGTAAGAAATGTATCGAGTTGAATAAAAATTACAAACAAGGTTTTAAATTGTATTAAAACGAGTTCAAAAATATATGCTAGAGTACACAAATGATTGAGGGAGCTTACACG
>NW_017179866.1:0-593 GCF_001652005.2 Ceratina calcarata
TGCATATTCAATTCCTCTGGATTTTCCACTCCGATTTAAAACGCATTTACATATATAAATTTAATTTGTTTACCAGATAAACATTTCCGATGATCCTGTAACGAGGCGAGTGATCAAAGTACTTTATTCAGTTTAATAGAAAGGTATTAAAACGGTATGAGTCTAATTGGCCCGCCGGCTGCCAGCAATTAGACCGTTTAATTAGCCACGAAAGTTCACGCGTGACCTTTCACTCTGTTCTCTCCGCTGGAGGGGATTATAACTGTTAGATATAATAGCTAGGCTGCTNTGCCAAAGAAACCGGGGCGATTGAAATTAACCGTGAATTTCGAATAGCCGCGTCGAACCAGGCTTATGAATATTTTAATTCGCCCCGCGCTGGCTATGTGAATATCGTCTCCTTGATTTATTTTCGTTCGTTACTCGTATCGATGATACCATCCCGGGAATTAATATTGGCGCATCGCAATTGCATTGAGAAAATCAAGCAGTTAATGAAACCTCTTTTTGGTTTAATTATACCAAGCGTAGAATTGCAGAATTCGGTTTTATCAGAATTTATAAATATATTATTAGAAGTTTGCTTTAGTTGC
>NW_017179867.1:0-593 GCF_001652005.2 Ceratina calcarata
AAAAGACTCCATAAGTTTCATTATTTTACTATAAATAGTTTTTACAATTCACTTCGAACGCCGATTTATTCTACTGCTTTTTTTGTTTAGATATGTTAGAAAAGCATCGCGTATCCTGGGAAGAAGATGCGGATTAACGGCCACCTCATAAATATTTAGAAATTGGTATCTGTGCGGGCCCTACATCATTTGTCGAACTTGTCCTTGGGGATAATCGCATGACTGAGCTTTCAATACCCATTTCTACGTGGCACGAACTGATACGACAACGTGATGTTGTAAAGCAGCATTTAAATTCATTTGCTTCCACCTCACTATGGATTGATGAATTATGTGTGGAACCCGCATAGATGCGGGGTATGAAACTCGTAAAATTAATTGTAGGCTGTTAGGGNTATCTAAATGATCGTACATACTACTAACAACATAAGTACTTGTTCAGATATCATTAGATGTATTCCAATGTAGAGAACGAAATTTTTACAAACAGCAAACAAGAGATCAGAACAAATTTCGATTTGTGAACAACATTGGAACGCGTACAACGGTGTAACATATACTACTCCTTGTAATACAAAGTTTTTTAATTCTTT
>NW_017179868.1:0-592 GCF_001652005.2 Ceratina calcarata
AATATGCTATATGCAAATATTTCCTATATAAGTTATTGTCTGCCAATCAGTATTACCTAATTAATCAAAGTGTAAAAGAAATGCGTACACGTGAAGCGTATAAATATGTATAAATGTATTACATAAATTATGACGCTTTTATAAAGCGAATGTTGATCGGTCATTTATTTCGCACATACACATACAGGGGTTAACTAAGGCCAATTCGTAATTGTACCGATAATGATTGTGGGTTGTTACATTCTGAAAGACAACAATTTGAAGGCTTTTCAATAATGAAGAAGATAATTGAGTCTGTTTTCAAATCGACGATTTGCATGGTCGTGATTCGCATATCTGTGAAGGTACATTCATCTTTAACAGATTGTTGTGACGTTAGAATAACGACTGCGTACTGTTTGCCTTTACTGATTAAGAATGTACATAAATAAACATATTGTGAATAAATGCTTCGATGACTTCATCGAATAATTTTATTGTTTAAGGAATTAGTATAAGCATAAGCCGAAGAAGAACTACAGCTATGAGGAAATTGTAACAGCTGCAAAGTTAGAACTAAAAAGAATAAGAAAAACATTGAGCACTTAATAAA
>NW_017179869.1:0-592 GCF_001652005.2 Ceratina calcarata
GAAAATGTAAAATAATTCGAACATTTTCGAACGTGTAACGTAAGCAAGTTAACATTGACAAGCTCGAGAACCGGGAGAGATACGAGTCCATCGCGTCGAGTTACTAATTAATTATGTAAATAGCCGAGGAACATAATTAGCTGCTGAAACTCCTCTAATTATATTATCTACGTACGCCGCGTCGGTGTGCCCGATAATATCGCGCGAGTCCCGTACGTTATCGCCAGCGCGCGTCACAATGAATTCCGTCGTCTTATCGAACAGTATTACACCGTTAATTATTTATCACTCTGCCATTGCTGCGGGGCGGGAAAACTCCATGTGTACCATACCTCGAATCAATTAATTCGTTTACACGCGGAAAATTAACGGATCTGAATATTCAGATCGCGGTGCCACGTTATCGTTTAGCATTATTTGGAAATCGTTTCAATCTGATGCATTAAAATTTATCGACACGTCCGGAAAT
Source organism: Ceratina calcarata (assembly GCF_001652005.2). Lineage (NCBI taxonomy): Eukaryota > Metazoa > Arthropoda > Insecta > Hymenoptera > Apidae > Ceratina > Ceratina calcarata. Next base: position 470 of record NW_017179869.1, read on the forward strand.
CATTTGTGTATTGATTATACGTAATACAATAAGTACGCCACTTCCGAATTGAATATCTGTAACATAAATATTGTCGTAGTCCCGGAGGGTTACAGAAAATGTACTACTTTCCGATTAAAAATA
>NW_017179870.1:0-592 GCF_001652005.2 Ceratina calcarata
AAAATTTGAAGAACATCGCCTATCGTAAAGCGTTCAATCGGGAAACTTTCCGAGAAAATATAGGAAATACAGACAAAGGAACACATACCTCATGAATAAAACGGGCCTGGCCACAGTGCGAGAAACGGATGCAAGTACTGGAGGCCCGGGACGAGGAAACAGATGCTGATACAGAAAGGCAAAACTACTTCTAACTGAGACGAACATATAAATATTTCCAACATTCTTACTTAACGAATTCGTCACAGAATGCCATTACAAGACGAACAAATAATAACACCCGCACCTAATCAGCTCATAGAAACGCCATAAGAATTAACTACAGAATACTACTACAAGATGGACAGAAAATTTATCACAGGAACTAAACTACATCTACAATTTTCCCCCCCACAAAACAGAATAAAGTTAATAATAAATAGTCGTCAGAAAACGGACCTCTCGCAAACCCAAAACCAGCATTGAAACAACAAATATTCCTAATACCCTTACCCAATAAAATCATAGGAATTCACTATAGAACGCTACTACAGGACGGATAAATAAAACAACTGATAAGAAATGCCGGGAGAATTTATTACAAGAATTAAAC
>NW_017179871.1:0-592 GCF_001652005.2 Ceratina calcarata
AAGACATTATTATATGAGTCACATAGATCGCCTGCGCGATTGCTAATACAAACTGCTATATGAGTTTGTCTAATTATGTAGATTACAGTGTAGAATAGGTCAAATCATATTAAATTATGACGCCTTGTAGCGCAATTACGCGATCCATCTTGTAAAGTTATCTTCTACGAACTTGCATAAACCGACGCGAAGCAAGCATCTATTTATGGTTCATTTAATATGTGTGTCATGAGACAGGTGTTAAATTTTAACGACATGCTTCATTTTTTAATCACCAATAAATTAATTTAATGTTAATTATCGTCGTCGCATTAGTGTTCGTTTGTTTCGTAAATACGCATGAGGACGCGAGCGGAGAAAAATAAAAATTTTCAAAGACAATAAGCCACATTCGAGAATGTCTTGACGGCTGATTTATCTTATCTTCCCTCTGAATAATTTACACTCAATTGTCACGTGCGACCTTCTGTAATATTTCTTTATCATATACAGCGAATGAGAAAGGAGCTATGCAAATTTCTTTTTGCGAGTCAAATTTGAATGTTTCGACGAAAGACGCGACAATTAATATGAATATTTATTCCTATTAATA
>NW_017179872.1:0-593 GCF_001652005.2 Ceratina calcarata
TTAATTAAAAACCGACGCGACTAATTTATGTATGAGAATAATGGACGTCGTTAGGAGGTACACCCTGTAGAAGAGAGGCCTGGCTGAAATCACGCGAAGGTGATGCACACCGATGAGATGATCGTTAGAGCGATCGAACATCGGGTACGACAAAAAGGGAAAGTCGTTTGTTTGCCGTGGCTCTTAATGGCCGTCTTCGGGCCAGTTCGTAATTGGCGCGTCCGTACACGTTTCTTCCTCCCTCCTCGTTTCCTCGAGTTCTTCGGCCGCCGTTCGTCGCAGTCCATTCTCTCTCTCTCTCTTGCTCGTCTCCCGAGGNCGACGCGCTGCGAGGAAATCGCGGCCTGTTCGTTTGTACCTTCCCCTTTGTGACCGGATGCCACTCTCTCTCTTTGACGGCGCGATTCTTATTTACGATTTCGCGACGTCCCTCGTTTTGGTCACTTCCTCCTCGGTGCAAAGTTACCATTAAACGTTATCGGTCATCAACTTTACTATAACGGTGTTACGTCTCAAGATTATTCCATCACTTTTATATACAATTCGCAGCAAATTCATGGATCGCATAATCAATTTTAACCCTTTGCATTCGA
>NW_017179873.1:0-592 GCF_001652005.2 Ceratina calcarata
AGGATTTACCAATAGCCTATACCTCGAGAACGCTCAACGAACACGAACAAAAATACTCAACAATAGAAAAGGAATGCCTAGCAGTAGTCTACAGTGTAAATCACTTCAGACCTTACTTATATGGAAGGAAATTTAAAATAATAACTGATCATAAGCCGTTAGTTTGGCTTCATAACATTAAAGATCTGACTTCTATATTATGGAAATGGAAGTTAAAATTATCAGAATATGAATTTGAAATCATCTACAAACAGGGAAATACAAATCTAAACGCAGACGCATTATCAAGAAATCCTCCAGCCCAAGTCCTATCAATAGAATCACAGAATGTGAGGAAGGAATACTCTCACAATTTTTCCCAATGGAATTGTCAGATGAAGAAAACATATTTTCACCTAGAACCAAAAAGAGGAAATCGAGTAAACCACCTGAAGAAACAAGACAGGAAGAAAAACGACCAAAACAAATAAAATCAAAAACTCAACCAAAACGGGACATCAGCCTATCAATGAAAAGAAGAAGTTCAGAGGAACAAACCGAACAAAAGAAGAAACAACGGAAAATTAATCCAGAATTAAAATCATTATCACCT
>NW_017179874.1:0-929 GCF_001652005.2 Ceratina calcarata
TATGTGAGACTCATCAAAATCCGTGTCGCACATATGTTGGCCTCCCCTTGTTAGATGATGGCACGGGTGGCGCAGATGGCGCAGATGGCGCGGATGGCGCTGGCGACGCTGGGCTCGTTGCTACTGGCCCTCTACAAATAGATGAACGTTCTTAATTCTACGCGGTATGTACAAGATTGCGAACGAACTAATACTACACGGGCTTTATTCTACGTCGCGAACTAACTCTATCGGGATACGCGAAGGAGAAGACGGGGTCACACTTCGACTCTGGCGTATATTTAAACTAGCTTAGACTCTATGAGAATATTCTACGCGTCGCGTGATGTGGCCACTGTCAGATCTTTCTCGGTTCGGATCAGTGTTCGTGAAGCGGGCTGTGGCTCTAGTAGGCACCGCTACCATAAGCGATAGCGGGATCTACCCGTGATTCTATCACCCGTGTGGGCTTACCGTAATGGTAGCCGGGTGGCCTCGAGTCGCTCTTGTCACTATACTTAGTGACGAGAGCTAAGGACCAATGTTTGTGGAAGGCACGTCCTCACGACTGGAGGTTCCTTCCCCCAAAGAGAGGTTTGGCAAAAGTCACTTAAGGGTATACAGGAGTCAAACTAGTACCCCTGGCGGAAAAACTGGGAACTACGAAAACTCATTTCCCGTTTTCTGGACATAATTTTGAGAAGAATGCAATAAAATTTAGATATTCTCGTTCAGGAAACGTATGTCCACGTCTGTATTCAACCATTTTTTGGAAAAATTGATAAAAAAAATATTTTCTGTGCAAAAATGTGTTTTTTTTTCAAGTTTCCACAGCAAAATTAGAAAATCGGGAGGAATACAGACCTGTGGGTTTCTACAAGGAACATTTAGGATAAAAAATTATAAGAAAATATTGTCCCATAGCGTCATAATACTTGCATTAAGAAAAT
>NW_017179874.1:1304-2691 GCF_001652005.2 Ceratina calcarata
AATCAAAAACGGAGCAGCTGGTCGCGGTCAAGATTGATCAAGGACAAAATGTTATTAAAATAGTTGTACGGTTGTCTTTTTTTATAAATAAAGGTTTTATTCCAGTTTACATATTTTCTTTATTCATAAATATCCCTTTTTCTACATTTTTTCAGGCAGATTTAAAAATTTGTTAAAATTTTTAAGCGCGGGCACCGTCTAAAGTTGCTACGTTCTGTCGCGATAGCTACGAGACGGCCGAAAAAGATTTTTAGCTCGGATTCAACTAGAGGAATACAGGAGAGACAAGGATCAGTCTGTCCTTCACTCGCAGTTTCTCAGTTTCTCCGCACGAGGCCTCCAAGATCAATTCGGAGTTGGCCCGTCACTCCTGTATACCCTTAAACTACTAAGTGCGTCGGGCCTCTTGTCCCTATACCGGTGGGAGCTCCCACATCACCGGTTGACTTGATTACTTACTTTGTAGTGTGCCAGCTGCCTGCCACAGTAATCGAAGTGCTTATTACGGGTTCGAGGCGCCCTTATTAAGGCGTGTGTTGCATCCGCGGTTGCGAGAAGGCCTCCCGGGTGACGCCGCCCAGCGTCGGCTCCGGGAGTCTTGCCGCGTCATATTTCGGCCGCGAGAAGATCGTCTCGGGCGACACCGCCTAGCGCGTATATATCCGTAGTGTATGTAATAAAGTTATATTGGTAATTATTCATGAAGACATGTAAAATAAAGGCTATATTTTACAGCAGAATAAGGAGGAAGATTTAGTTACTTTTGCTATATTGTGCTGCAAGTTTACATTGATTTCATGATTTTCCAAATTTGTGTACAATGTGTGCTTCCCCTTCCACCACTATTTTTCATGTAGTAGCAGTAGTGGGGCGTATAGTGAGGATTATTGTTGAAGATCACTCATTTTTGCTGGAGCTGATGTAGAATCGGACAATATGTATTCAGTGGTAGAGGTAAAAGCGTAGGAATCACATATGTCTGAACGCTGATATGTCGTTGGTCAACAGCAATTGCCTCCCCTCCCCATATATTTAAGTAATAAAGTCATGAACGAAACTTGACAACTGTTGCTACGATTTCATTACTTTCTAGTTCTGAATTTGACAAGAATATAATTGTTTTATTTAAATTTAGTTGAATGTTTAAAAATACTGTTTATTATGATTATGATAGTAATAAGTAAAAAACGGAAACTTGACGTCTTTGGTTGATTTCACAACTTTCAAGAGCTTCTTTTCAATAAGGTATATACCACTTTTTCAATTTATTAGAAGATAGTTTTGGAATTGTAATTTTAGTTTGTTCAGTAGGGGGTAGGATGTTGTAGAGGGAGTTATATTGTATTTTGTTCAGTATGGGATAGGGTATTTTTTATTTTGTTCAGTA
>NW_017179874.1:5743-8114 GCF_001652005.2 Ceratina calcarata
AAAATATAAAATGTGAGGTTGTAAGAATGTAACATACGCGAGGATGTAACACTGAATCTTCTTCCCTCGTCTGTCTGAAGACTGTGTGATACATACAATTTTGATCCAGGCAAATGTTTGGGAATTATTTCACTTTATATGGAAAAATAGCCGAAATCGGGTAGATTTTCGGCTAAATGTCGAAAAATCTCTTCTTTCTACGCCGATTCCCATGGGTTTTTCGTGCTGAATCTTCTTCTCTCGTCTGTCCGAAGACTGTGTGATACGTACAATTGTCACATCCCGGAGGTCTCGCTCGTGTTGGTGGCGGGACACGGCTTACACACCGGGTTATTACGTGAAGCAAATAATATGCCGCAATCTTTCGGGACCGGCGCTTGCGTCCGTGTTATACCCGGGGACCCGTACAGAAGGTTGGCAGCTCCATTCGGAGCGTAGTACGTATGAATGTACCTGGACGATAGTTATTACTATCGTCTCGAGAGTTGTTCCTTACACAGACGTGTTCCAAGCGTCTCTGTATGCTGTCCTCCCTTCGTAGCGATGTAGCTCGATGATCCTCTTCCGTAGCGTTTCAGCAGGAATGTAAGTACGATGAATCTCTTCACTGGCGTTGTAGCAGGAAGGTAAGTAAGAATGATTGAGAGTCGATGTTAAAGTATTAAAGATGAATATATTCTTTATAATGAATACACTGGAGTTACAAGGTTGACTAAGTTCTAGTCACGGTGCGCGTATGACCACTGTTGGTCTTATTCAATTGCTTCGGCGATGAAGTCCAACGTGGACTTGGGAATTTGTCGACCCTGCGTGCGAGAACCGGGCTAACGTCCGGGCGTCGTCGCGTCCCGAGAGCAATTGAGCGTCGAGTCTAATGTCGCGGGCCCTTTTATACATTCGAGAACAAAGGGAGCGCGAATTCCTAGCTTTCCGTTCTCACGGTGGCGGATGCGTCATTGCACACGTGCATTCGCATGATTCATACCGCTCGCATTTCTTATCACTCAGTGTTTCACGCTGTTCTTATCTCTATCTTAATTATTGTATATCCTGTCGGCGATGTGACTACAATCAATCCGACGCGCCTCGTCGTCGCCTCGTAATCTTAACGGTTTCCGTTCGCGACTAAGCGTGAGAGTGATTAAGAGTCTCCGTCGAGAATATTCTAGAACCATGCGATTATAGTATTGAATAAAGCTGAAGCTAAATAATACTGAATAAAGCAGAAGCTGAATAATATGAATAGACTAGATAATATGTACATAGGCGATCCTTCCTTAGGCTAGTAGTACAGTCGCTCATAAGTCAGACGTGACTTTATACGCGGTTAGGAATTCGACGCCCGATGCACAAGAACTTTAATATAGCGATGACAAGAGCCAATACGAATTACATACCTACAAGTCCGTATCTCTAACGTAGTGACCGCTACTATCTATATACTTAATACTAACTCCAACGTCGGAGCCCGACATTACACCTCCTGTAAGGTTAAGCTGTAAACTTTATTAAATCTCAAGAAATTGTTCCAAAATACGACGTGTTCGCTGTTATGCCCTGGGCGCTCGCAAGGAACTGTGCCTGCTTCGACACGTTGCGCTCCCAGCATCCTCTTTAAGGGGGTGAAAATGCGTCGTAGCCTTATCGGCCTGGCCCAAACAATGTGGCCGGGACTTAGCCATCTGTTTTCTATCGGAGAGGCCTCTTCCTACGCTGTTAGTCTTTCGACTTCGCTTACATTCGGCCTTCCTGTTTTGATGCTCGTCCTCGTGCATCTTTAGACAGTTGGTTTCTAAACAGTCAATAAAAGAATGTAATTAAATACACAAGCTTATAACACAATAATCAAAGAAATCCTTTCACATGTGAATATAATAATACTCCCCGGGTTTTTCATAAATGGCCGAACTCAAGGGACGAGATTCCAATTAATATTATGTTCAACAATCGTCCCATGTCGACTCTCTGTTGTTTATTATATTTCCTCGCAGCAGACCATTAGTTGATGAGTTGTTTTTCCATCCAATATCCATTCATGACAATAAGTCAGGTAGTATCCAACGCTGTCCAATCCGTTGTACCGATGAGCAGTCATATCAGCAACCAAATCAACAACCAAGCAGGACGGCGTAGCCCTATTCCTTGCCTTGGTACACAACCAAGCAGGACGGCATAGCCCTATTCCTTGCCTTGGCGGACAACCAAATCAACAACCAGACAGGACGGTATAGCCCTATTCCTTGCCTTGGTACACAACCAAGCAGGACGGCATAGCCCTATTCCTTGCCTTGGCGGACAACCAAATCAACAACCAGACAGGACGGTATAGCCCTATTCCTTGCCTTGGTACACAACCAAGCAGGACGGCATA
>NW_017179874.1:8502-10008 GCF_001652005.2 Ceratina calcarata
CCGATCGAGGCACAGCCCAAGCTATTCGGCCGTTGCTTAGTTTCCTGTATACTTTTCCCTTTTTCAGTGTGTAATCCGCAAAGTATTGTTTCGTCTCGTTGTTCCGATCGTTGTCTATTAAAATTTGGCGGATTCTACTTATTTGTTCATCCTGCAATTGAGCTGTTAAAATCCAGTCACCTTCAGTGATATCGATTGGATAAACCTCCACTTGATTTACCGGGTTCCTATTTAAAGCATCTACATGTTGCATTCTCGTTCCCGCTCTATATTCTATATCAAACGTATAATCCTGGATCTCCAGCCACCATCGGCCTATTCGCGGAATCAAGTCTTTCTTGGTAAACGTCGTTCTTAACGCATTGCAATCAGTGACAACAGTAAATTGCAATACTATCAAATACACGCGAAAATAGCGGAGCGCAAAAACTACTGCCATTGACTCTAATTCGTACGAATGATATTTCCGTTGATCCACCGTAGTTTGCTTGCTGTAATACGCAACCGCTCGTTGCGTTCCATCTGGCATATATTGCAGTAACATAGCACCCAATCCTAAAGAACTTGCATCAGTATGCAATTCCGTTTTTAAGGCGCTATTGAAGATAGCTAACACCGGCCGCGTGGTCAAAACTTCCTTTATCCGCTTAATTGCCTCGTTTTGAGCCTCTCCCCAATTCCAAGGCACACTCTTCTTCAACAAGTTCGTCAAAGGATTGACCAGTCTAGCGTAACCCTTAATAAACTTCCGGAAATACCCGGCTAATCCCAAGAATTGCCGTACCTCTTTAACACATGTAGGAGTGGGGATGTTTACAACAGCTTCAATCTTTCTTTGTCCCGGTTTTACGCCCTCAGCACTAATTTCCCTTCCCAAGTATTCAATGCTCTTTTGCAAAAAGGAACATTTAGTGATTTTGAGAGTGAGATTACTTCCCCGCAATTTTTCAAGGACGAGTTCTAATCGTTCCAATCCTTCCGCAATCGTTACGGACGGTATAATCACATCATCGATATACGGAAAAGCGATTGTATTACGGAGTTTCCCTAAGACATTGTTCATCAATTTCTGGAAAACAGCCGGCGCATTTGTCAATCCAAAAGGCATGCGAAGAAATTCATAATGACCATCTGGCGTTATAAAAGCCGTCTTAGCAATCGACTCCTCATCCATTGGAACTTGATAATATCCCGATGCTAGATCCAGCGTAGTAAAGTATGTATATCCTCCCAAACGATCAATCTGATCTTCAATTAACGGTAAAGGATATTTATCCTTTATAGTTATAGCGTTCAATCGCCGATAATCTATGCACAGGCGCATGTCTCCCGTTTTCTTTTTAACCAACGTAATCGGGCTAGCGTACGGTGACGTCGACTCCCTTACAATTCCATTGTCCAACAATTCTTGGATCATCCGTCGCGCAACCACTCGTTCGCTTTCAGCCATGCGATATGGACGATAAACAATCGGCGTATCCGTCGTACATTGTATACGCATCTTAA
>NW_017179874.1:11096-17516 GCF_001652005.2 Ceratina calcarata
GTCCTCCGTATTTACGATTGTTACGTTCACCACTTCGTTCGCGCGAATAATCTCTCCTACGATCTCGCACCGAAATTACACTCCGCGAACGATCGCGTTCTTGTCGACGCTGCCGATCTCGCGAGTGTCTTCGCGATCGATCCGTCGAACGAGATCTCTCTCGAGAGTTCACGCGTACTTGCTTACGCGACCTATCTTGCGACCGACCCATTTTATATTTAACTACAGTCTAAATATAACTAACTTACATATACAGTAACTATCACTATCAAAGTTCGATTCCGTAACGCTACAAACAGTCAAAAATCACGGAATCACTTTCAAATTAACACTATCACGCAGTTCTAATCCCACTTCTGACTTGTAAGGTTAAGCTATAAACTTTATTAAATCTCAAGAAATTGTTCCAAAATACGACGTGTTCGCTGTTATGCCCTGGGCGCTCGCAAGGAACTATGCCTGCTTCGACACGTTGCGCTCCCAGCATCCTCTTTAAGGGGGTGAAAATGCGTCGTAGCCTTATCGGCCTGGCCCAAACAATGTGGCCGGGACTTAGCCATCTGTTTTCTATCGGAGAGGCCTCTTCCTACGCTGTTAGTCTTTCGACTTCGCTTACACTCCCTCCTTAGGAAAAACAAAAGGGCCTAGCTGGATAAGGGGGTCAAATGTGCCCTTGAGCCGAATGAAACGCCGTTTGCGCCATTCGATGGCCTATCAAAAAAGAAACATTCACTCCAATTTTTAGCCCTATATCTCAACCAGGAGAGTAGTAATCGGGAAAATTCGAAGAATCAGTTTTTTGAAGTTTTCCCTTATTTAACGCCTCGCGAAAAATCTGAGAAAATTCTGACATATTCATAGTGTCACTGGACATGTCTGAGAATTTTATCAGACTTTTCCCTTGCAAAATGTAGCCGTGAAAAATAAAAGAGTGTTACAAATAATTTTTTCATAACACGTGGCTGAAAAAGATCATTTTCGGCGCCTATAAAGTGGACCGAAAATAGAGTTTTTCTTCCCGAAATTAGAATTTAAATTTTGTTTTCGGGTGAAGCGGCATCACGGGGTTGATTCCATGTAGATTCCCCGCGGGCGTAGTCGTCTCCTTTCCTCCAAGGGCGTCAAGGGAATTGGTTGTTCCGTGACTGCAGGGATGTGGTTCTCCGATTCCGGTTTTTGAAAGCATCCTTCGCCTCCTTGATTGACATCGTCCCGATGCTTTAGAACTATGCAAAAGTGCGTTAGCGAGCTTCATACGGCGGTCGCCAGGTGTATGCTGCATCCGTATACCGAATGTAAGGCAATCCCGTTAAGAATTGCGCCTAGGATTAGCTTTAAGGCTTGGTGGATGATATAAATGCCGATGATGGCCGATGTGAATGATTCGAATGTCAATAAGCCTTTCCAGACGCGTGTCGCAGCGTTTTCTGCTATTCGGTTGATAGAATCCTCGTCTAGTAGATTTTGCATTTGAATGTTTTCCCTTGCAAAATCCCGTCCTGTTATGCCATGTATGAACGAGTTTACGACTGCTGTTCTTTCCACTGGCAGCATGATGTGATTTTGTAATTTCTCGACATCGCTGTGTGAGTATATGCCTGCGTCCATCGTTTGCTCCACTTCGGCGTCGTCGGTGGGCTGAGCTTCCACGACTCCGTTTTCGTCAAATAGCTGGAGGAGATTAAAGTCGTCTTCGAATTCCTGGTTGAATGGCGATGTCTGATCTCGGCAAGGATCGGTATCCTCGGGTTTCATTGGTCGCGCGAGTGAGAATAATACTGACTTCGGGTACCATGTACCGTTCGTTCTTACCGCGGTTGTAGCTACCTGTTTGTCAGCTTGAGGCGGATCGTCTCGCAGATTCGGGTCGTTCGTTTCCATCGTCTCGCTGTTTTCGTTGAGAGACTCTAGTAAATCGTCGTCCATATGTATTTAAACAGGTTGGGGGTCGTCGACCCATCGTTCGATTTCCTCGTCTGAATACGAGGGGAGTTCCTCGTAAGCGTACAAATCGTCTTCCAACTCCACGTTGGGTAGTTCCTCTAAGTAATCGAAGTTTGCTTCGACGGAGTCCGTGTACACCTCGAAATCTTCGTCTGGGTTTAGGAAGAAATCTGGTTTGCGGAATTATTATAATAATTTATTATTACGTGGGAGGTACCAGGATTGAGGCGTGAGAATGGTATCTTGGTTTCCTTCAATGGTACGCAATTATTAATGTATGAAATTACTGCTTCTTTCTCGAAAAAGTCTGTTCCTAGGATTCCTTCCATTTGGACTGGAAAACTGTTCGGTACAACGTAAAATTTGGCGGGTTCGGCATTTATTGTTATGTGGGTTATTTCAAGCGTCTCTACAACTCCCTTAGTTATGCCGGTTATTTCAGGGGTAAATTTAGTGTCTATCACCATTTGAGATTTTAGTGCCCCGACTTTTATTATATTGGGCCCTGCACCTGTGTCTATCATGAACGCATAGCGTTCGTTCAATTCAGGTGCCGAGATTTCCACCTCGGGTATGAACGTTTTCGATATTTCCGCTGCATTTACACGTCCGTTTGCTTGCCATGAGCTGGTCTCTCTTGGGAGCTCTCTCGTCGCCGGTTCGGTGACGAGAGGCCGTTGGCTTTTCCCGAATTCTAGGAATTATACATTCGTTTACGACACTCGTGTGTGTCGTGTCCTGGGTTACCGCAATAATTGCAGAAACGTGTGTTTCTCGTATCTTCCGCTCTTCTGGGCGGAGCGTTTTGAGCCTTTGGTGAGTCGGCGGTACGTGTCTCGTGCCGTGGAGTCGGATCCTGCGGTGGACAGTCTTCCGGCCGTTGATGATATGGTTGGTATCTGGGGCGCGCGTCGTAGCGCGGCGATGTTGCTCGCGGAGGATAATCTTCCCGTCGGCGGGCATACTGATGACGTTCATCGTATCGAGGCGATGATGGTCGTTGAGAGTACCAGTTCGTCTCGCTGGTTGGAACAGCGCGTGTATTCGTTAACGCGGTCGTCGCGACGCCATGCTTGGGTCGCCGTCGGTCTGTCTCTCGCGGGTGATTGACCGCGGGCCGGTGCGTCGGAATATTGTACCCTTCTGGATTCTGTTGGTCGGCCGAATCTTCTAGCTCGGCTTGCTTGAACACGCGTATCGCGCTATTGAAATGTTCCGTCAGCGATCGATGTTCACTACGGCGGATCCCGGTTCTCATACGCGGAGGTAGTCCGCCGGTAAAGCACTCTTTTGTGACTCTGTCGACTTTGTTGACGTCGGGATTTTCTCGATTGTGATCCAGTATCGCTTCGCGCAAATCTTTTACGCGGCTTATGTACTCGAGGATGTGATCCCCGTTTCGCATATAGATGTTGGATAACTCACCCCGAAAATGATCTACGGAGCGGCTAGGCTGGAATATGTCCTTCAATGTGTCGCACAGAGAGTTTACAGTGTCGCAGGCTAAGTCTTCTAGGGCTAGGGCGGCTCTTCCACGGAGTCGCGTGGTAATTAGTCTGGCTAGTGTGCGTTCGCAGTGGCGCGGTAGAATATATCTTGCGCGGCGGCAAGCTCGGCTAAATTGCAAAATCGTAATGTTCTGTCTGTCGAAGGTAGGTACTAGGTTTAGAGCTTCCTTCAATGTGTAATTGTTATTCTCCGGACGGACTATAGGTTCCGTTTCGAACGGTACCGTCGATGCGGTAGCCGATCGTGCTGGTCGGCCAGCTTCTAATGCTGCAGCCAGTTCTTGTTGCATTGCGGCTAGTTCTCGTTCAAGCTGCTCCCGTTCCCGACGTTCCTTGTCGAGACGGTTGTCTTGGGTGCGGAGCCTCTTCTCTTTCTCTTCGAGCATCCTCTGTAGGGTGCCTGTGTTGTTTTCCATGGCTTCTTCGGAGGTCTTCTTTGAGGACCTAGTATCGCGTGCCATTGTGCGAGTTTACTCAGAGAATTGTTCGTTATAAAGTTCGTCGCACCAGTTGAGAACACTTACCGGCACGGTTTCGGTTGTCGCGTAGCGCACGTAATCGAGCATAATATCTTTGCGAATAAGTCTGTGATTGTTCACTTTGACTGCCTCGTCGGTGTCTAACAACCCGACGGGCGTCGGCGGTCACGGCACTTCGTTTTCGAATTCCTCGTCAGAATCACACAAATCTATAACTTCGATATTTCGGCTAGACGGCGGTGTGGGTGCGTCGTAAAATTCGTCCGGAATTTCCCGTTGCGAACACGGCGAATAACAGGGCGAAGGAACAGCTTTACTGGATGGCTGCGTTATTGGAACGTCGTAGCACTGAGCAGGTAGGTCGTGAGCGGCACCAAGTGAAGAGCGAGCACGTAGCATTGACTTTCGCAGTGCGCGACGTTTCTTCTCCTGCGCTCGCTTTCCCGCGTGTACATCACGCTTCCATTTTCGCTTACCTTTTCCCTGTACTGCAACCGAATTTGCAGGTGAATGACTGCGCTTCGCCGGGTTCACTAGATTTTAATAGAACAACGGTAAGTAATAATTGATATCAGCAATGAAATATTGAGGAATTCGTGTGCACTTACTCGTGCTGGATATTATGTAGTTCTGTCTCAGAGTAATTTGTAATCAGGAGACATTCATTCTTGTTTTATACATATATGGGATACAAGTCGACTTATATGCGTTCATGCAGAAGGTTCCTTGAAAGGGCGCTTATATCCTCAAGTATCCATCAGCATTCCTCTTACCAACTAGTTTTTAGGGTAGTTCCTGTTGGAATACATCTTCGTTAAGCGTTCTGAAGATAAATTCACGAATCTTTCTGTAAGCGACAAGTATCGCGGCCTCTGTCGACACAGCTAACAAAGACGACCCCCTCCTAATCTGAATCTCCCACCCCAAAAGGATACTAGGAGTTTTAGGACTGTCTTTTGTCTTGAATTTTTATACATTATTCATTCTCTTGTGAGACACTAGCGATCACGTATGCGTTTCGCTAATATCAGAGTTCCTTAATACCGCATCATAATTGTTCATTCATTTCAGAGTATATACGTTACCTTATTTTATACCAAAGGTTATATTTCGTTAGTATTGTATATTTCTATATAATATTCATTTATAAGTTTTTTTGTAAGCACGTGGAAAATAAATACAGGTAACCCTCCTATAACACGGTAGATAGGTTCCTAGAAAATGCCGTGTTGTGTGAAACCGTGTTGTATGAGACCCAGAGCCAGTACAAAAACGGGGGTTACGTTCCGAAAACTTATTAAAAACCAATTTTTTTTTTTTAATTCTACATAAACAACTTAATTTTTATTAAAAATATAAATGTATGTTCAATACAAAACAAAAAAAAACAAAAAATATTATTTTAATTTAACGCAACTCTAATTTAATAAATTTCTTCGTCGTCACTGCTCATTATGTATAATCAACCGAGAACGTTTTTTCGGTGGAATGATATCGCCTTCACTTTCAGAACTTTTTTCTTCATTTGAAGTTCTTGCATCTTCTTCCCTCTTAAAAAAATCTGTAATTCTACTTTGGTTGCTGGTTCTTACCAGGTCATTGTAAATTTCTCGGTATGGAGCTAGACAGTTTTGCAGCTCCCTTTTGAATTTTCGACTTCTTTCAGTAGAAGGGTCTGCATTCAAGAAAAATGACTCGAGATTTTCAGCTAAGCTTAGGCCTTCTTTTAATTTTTTTAATGTTAAATTATTAACTCAGTTTAATGTTAAATTATATCTCAGTGGCAACATTATATCTTTAAGACGGCAAGCCTCGCCGCGGCTGTAGAAGTACAGTACTTTACAAAGGTTTTTGCAATTTTCTTATCGTGTTAGAGCGAAACCGTGTTATAGGATGCCATCTTGTAGGACTGTTCGCGCAATTTACGAATCGTGTTATAGCGAAACCGTGTTATAAGATGCCGTGTTGAAGGAGGGCTACCTGTACATTATAAAAACCTGTGAGTGAGAAGTGTCCACTGAAAGAAGAACCGTCCTACAGGTTATTGGCCCAGCTATCTTCTCAAAAACTCATCAAAGCAAGTAATTACACTAAATTTCAGAGTAACTAAATATAGAGAAAGTAGGGTAATTACAAAGTATATATATATACGTATAAAGCACAAAAGCTTATAAGAGAAACTCCATTTAAGAGTAGAAAACGCTTTCTTTATTAAACATTCTTAATTTTTGCGAAAATCATGGTCATGTTCTTTGTTGCGAGCACGTGGATCGAAAACAGGTTCGAACACGTTCGGCAGTTAAACGCGCCACGAGGCGCAGCCATTTTGTGTTGCGCGGCAAACAAAGAATCAGAGATATTTTAAATTGTGTAACAGCACATGCCATGCTTTTTCAAAAATTTTACTGTATATGTCTTGCAAAACGCGGTGCGTATAGCAATTCACAATGCAGTGCCTATTGAAACGATTAATTAGAGTGCTAGAAGAT
>NW_017179874.1:18759-19351 GCF_001652005.2 Ceratina calcarata
GTGTAGACGTAGTACAACAATATATGTTTCAATGTTGGGGCCAACGCTCAATAGTTTTCGAAATATTAATATATATGTCCTAACACCTAACATTAATGCATGATCTTATATTAAAGGCTAGCAAAAGAGAAGCAGAGTACAGAGTATGGATCCATAAAAATATTTTTGTTCTTCTAACAGATGAAATGATGTCAGAACCGCTCAAACACTTTAAAGAACAACGAGAGTTCATGGAGCAATTAAACCGGCAGTGTGAACTAATTAGAGACGTCATAACTAAGGATTACACCAAAGCTAGAGAACGCGACGAACAAATAAAAAAAGAACACTGACACGAACCAGAGATTAATAGCAACAGCACACACAACGCTCTCAGAGATAATACTTCTTACAGAGAAATTTGAAGAGGTAACAAATAAAGAGGACATCATCAATGTTTCCCACTCTACCTCTAACAACACTATCCCCACACCTACAAATACTCAGTCTAGAGAAAACACAAATTCAATAGACACCAACATATCAGAGAACGACAGTAATCCGTATTCTTTTGAAGAGATAAACAATACCTTTGTCAATCTAAACAAAACAC
>NW_017179874.1:21298-21900 GCF_001652005.2 Ceratina calcarata
GGAGAACAAAGTAACAAGAGTGGCGACTACACTCAGAATGGTCTTTAAGATATTCTTATAAACCTAACATTAATGCATGATCTTATATTAAAGGCTAGCAAAAGAGAAGCAGAGTACAGAGTATGGATCCATAAAAATATTTTTGTTCTTCTAACAGATGAAATGATGTCAGAACCGCTCAAACACTTTAAAGAACAACGAGAGTTCATGGAGCAATTAAACCGGCAGTTTGAACTAATTAGAGACGTCATAACTAATGATTACACCAGAGCTAGAGAACGCGACGAACAAATAAAAAAAGAACACTGACACGAACCAGAGATTAATAGCAGCAGCACACACAACGCTCTCAGAGATAAGGCTTCTTACAGAGAAATTTGAAGAGGTAACAAATAAAGAGGACATCATCAATGTTTCCCACTCTACCTCTAACAACACTATCCCCACACCTACAAATACTCAGTCTAGAGAAAACACAAATTCAATAGACACCAACATATCAGAGAACGACAGTAATCCGTATTCTTTTGAAGAGATAAACAATACCTTTGCCAATCTAAACAAAACACTAGAAGCAAATTTAAAAAGTAAAATAAATGTTA
>NW_017179875.1:0-592 GCF_001652005.2 Ceratina calcarata
ACTCTGTTATCTAATATCTATTTAGTTTGGTTTAATATAAATGTTATTTATGCTAGAAACATTTTGTTAAAGCCTTATTGGATAGTTCATTTACCATCAGAAAGCGTGGCTCATAGTATTGCGAGCAGAGCAGTTTGTATACGTTTCTGTTTGGAGTTATGGGCTAACAGTAAGAAAGTGGAAGATTTACATAGTAAGTTAAGAAATTATCCAGTTGCAGAAATTAAAAAATATTTTGGGCCACAGAAATCTTTTAAAGTAGTGGTTGAAACATTCTGTAAACACTTTTCGCAAAGCGAGAAAGTGAACAAGATAGAGGTGAATACATAATTACTCTAATTTTACAAAGTTATACACAACATTTTTTTATATTGTACTAACTGTTATTATATATTACAGTCCTTCAGCTACTTGCCATTGGAAGGGCCAGTGAGGTTGAATAATCCAGAAATAACATTATGTTACATAGAATTTTATGGATTGAATCCTAATAACATTCCTGAAAAACCTTACGATTTGTTTTTTGGTAGATGGGTAGGTGTTTTTAAATTTTATGTTTATATGAATATAGATAAAATCCAGAGTATTGGAT
>NW_017179876.1:0-592 GCF_001652005.2 Ceratina calcarata
TTTCCGGTTGCTATTTTCCCGTAATATAGTATTCAGAAGGTTTACAATTTGTCATAGTCATAGTCTGCTTTAAAACGATTTTGTTTCATAGGCATATAACAAAATCTCGCGTTATCTGAAAAAACATGTCACTATCTTCATTGATATCATATCATAAAATGATAGATTTATGAAGCTCGTGGCTCTCTGACATGCACCAAGTTGCATGAAATTCTCCGAATAATATTCTTCGATTGAAATACCTGATATTCAGAAAATAACACTGTCCTACAATATATGAAAAATTGGACGGGTCTTTTATAATTCGATACTTTACATAACGTATATAGAATTTCGTTTATGATCGCAATGCGAGATTTAAAAAACTTATGAACTTTATGCATTATAGGATATAATGTCATTTGATAATAAGTATACTTTTCTACTGATAAAAGGGAAACTTGGAACAAGAAAAACTTTAGTTAGTTATAAGAAATTGCATGCAATGCAGATAATAAATTATATTAAAAAGAAGAAGAAAATAAATGACAGAGGAACTTGTACCAGAATATACGAGATTCGATCAAAAAGTTCCCAGAGTCTTTTAATTTCA
>NW_017179877.1:0-592 GCF_001652005.2 Ceratina calcarata
CATTTATTCAATAATAAAGTTTTAATGAGATTTTGAATAGAAGTTTCATTTGAAGTTTTAACCAATGCTATCCCAGCAGGGAAGCATTAGTTCGTTTTCCAATTGGAAGCATTCGCTCTCGACGGAGGTGTAATCGGCGTCACGCGGTCGACCAGCGTTGAAATTACAACGGTAACGCAATTCCCGCGCATCGCATCGCATTACGACACGCGCTGCACAGCATAACTGTTAATTACGCATTATGTAAAGGCCTTGAGAGACCGGGTGCGAAATCGACGGCCGCGTCGCGTTACATTTTATTTATATTTGGAGCGCGTGAAAAAGTCCGCCCGACGCGTTTCCGGGAAACCCGTTCCCGACACCGCGGTCAGCTTTCCCCGAAGAAAACGGTACCTAGCCATCATTACGGTCACGCGGCTCGTTAACACATTCAGAGCCGGAAATCTGTTTTTTTTTTTTATAAATCTCGTTACAGGTAAAATTGCGAACGAACAGTTCAACCGCCATCCATCTTTCAACGTCAATTTCAACCATAT
Organism: Ceratina calcarata; assembly: GCF_001652005.2. Classification (NCBI taxonomy): domain Eukaryota; kingdom Metazoa; phylum Arthropoda; class Insecta; order Hymenoptera; family Apidae; genus Ceratina; species Ceratina calcarata. The sequence continues at coordinate 537 of NW_017179877.1, forward strand.
CTCAAAAACATTTAACTTTTAATATATAATAAGCAAATTAATCATTTTGTAAGTGC
>NW_017179878.1:0-592 GCF_001652005.2 Ceratina calcarata
TACCTCCTTCAACAATAAATCTATACATTATTCTACTTACTATTAATACGCAGCGTATTTTCTGTTCTGCTTCCATGTCCCTCACTGTTGATTTCTGCGACGTGATGACCACCGTCGCTCGAGGGCTCAATGCCGGCGTTGTCCTCTTCTTCGTGGACATCATTGTGTTCGTCTGCATGTCAAAATGGTAATCATTGCATTGAAAATCAAATTCAACTTCCGCCTTCGTTTCAAATAATAATAATCATTCCGTGTTAAGAGTAATTGCAAAATATATGCATTATACTTACTGTTGTCAATGTTTAATAAATTTGATAGTGTATGCCGCAATTCAATGTGCGGCTCTAAAAACTGCAATTGGGCAGAAAATTTATATATTTTTTGGCTGTCTAGCCGCCTGGCCGCTTTTCGTCCTACTCTTACTTCTTCTGTATGTATCTTTTAAATTGCGCCATTTATTTTTAGCCGCAGACACTACAAACATATGTATATAAATGAACAACGTCCAAAAAGTATCGTGAAAGTACAACTGTGTACACCTGGTACCCGAATTTCAAATCAACAATTAAAACGATCATGCATTCGATTTCCC
>NW_017179879.1:0-592 GCF_001652005.2 Ceratina calcarata
CGAGGTCTGGCCACTGCCAGACTGTTCTCGGTTCGAATTATTGCCCGTGAAGCGGGCCGTGGCTCTAGTAGGCCCCGCTATCCTACGTGATAGCGGACTCTACCCGTGACTCTATCACTCGTATTGGCTTCCCGTAATGGCAGCTGGGTGGCCTCCAGTCGCTCTTGCCACTCTACGGAGTGACGAGAGCTATATACTACTGTTTGTGGAAGGCACGTCCTCACGACTAGAGGTTTCTTCCCGCAAACAGAGGTTTTGCAAAATCACTTATATCTAAGTGCGTCGGGCCTCGTATCCCTATACCGGTGGGCTCGCCCACACCACCGGTTACATGGTTACCTACTTCGAAGTGCTCGCAGCTTTCTGCTCGCGGTAACTAAAGGTGCTAATTGCCGGTTCGGGGCGCCCTTATTAAGGCGTGTGTCGCATTCGCGGTTACGAGAAGGCCTTCCGGGCGATGGGCGAAAAAAGTGTATAGATCAATACACATTGGACTTAACCATTTATCCGCAAGTGCACCTGCTTACGATGGGCCATGGTCAGTGGGTCAGCGTATCGATGGGATCCTTGCCGTTCGCAGGTATACCAGCTG
>NW_017179880.1:0-592 GCF_001652005.2 Ceratina calcarata
GTATTCGCAAACTTAACGTCAACAGTGATAAAATCTATTATTTGTTAAGAAAAAGATAGATGAGCTTATATGAATATAAAGTCTTCGATAAACTAGAACAAATTTACGCATGTACAATTTGGTGTTACACATGAGACTGAGAACGTAATAACCGTTACTGAAAAAGAAAGGTGAAACGAAGATTACGTAATCGCGTTGCGAACAACGATTGCCGGATCCATCCGATCTCGGTTCGGCAATATTCGACTTTAAGCCTAATTCACGAATGAACATCAAACTTATTCTTTAACAGTACTTCTACTTGATTTTTGCAATATGTAACTAACTTAATATCAGTCTTGTGTACTATTTCATCTCTAAACAATGACCTAGCTTGTTCTTTATACACTATAGTAATTGCTGTTCCACTGTCAATTTCGAAGCCTACTTCTCTATCGTTGACCCACACTTTGGTGTAGAATTTCCGTCTCTGGTCCGTATGTTCAAGATGTAGAATTTCTTCTGTGTTATTCGTTTGCACATCCTCCAATTGATAATTACTCTGTTTCTTTTTGAAACACACTGTAAATATGTGACCTTGCGTTCCATACGC
>NW_017179881.1:0-592 GCF_001652005.2 Ceratina calcarata
ACGCAACGGGCAATTATTTTGCCTTCATTTAAGTCGAACGACGCAACAAGTTTCACTGGAATGAAATTCTACTCGTCGCTCCAGGCTCGACCGCGTCGCATCCAATCGTGCCACTTCGGCTGATCGAAGCTTCCATTCCAGTTCAACCTTTTCTTCCCCTCTTTTCCTTTGAAACGTACCAGGTCTAAGGACTTTCAGACTCTCCTCGATCCAAGCGACTTTTCTTATTTTGATCGACTAATTTTAATCGTGTTTTTGAATAGAAAATTCATTTTACGTGGAATCTTTTTTTTAGGAAACATGAAAATTTCGTAGAAATGAACGGGTATTGGAAAAATCTCGGAAAATTTTTTTTTTTTCGAAATATCGAAAAATACTTCAAATTAAAGTTGTTTGTCTTCTAATTTCGGTATTTAACGAGTTCAGTACGATTAATTGGCGTTTTATTGGCATTCACGAAATCCGACCGTCTCACCGTCGGAATGGTAAACTTTTGGCAAAAAATTTCGTTTTTCCTTAATAACTCCTAAACCGTTAGACTTACGGAAAAATTGTATAGGACCTTTCTTGTAGAGGACGACGAGATCTACAA
>NW_017179882.1:0-592 GCF_001652005.2 Ceratina calcarata
AAATTGGAAATATTGCTCCTAATTTTTATTTTAAGTGTTCAGACAGTTTCTGGATTTTTCAATTATTTTTTTACTGTTAAACTTGTAGTTGGGATTCCTTGACTGAGAAGCTTTGCTTTCTCTATTATATCGTTTTTCTTTCGATACATCAAGAATTGGACAATCTCAATTCGATATTTCCTTGAAAACTCTCTGTTTTCATCATTTGAATTGAAATTTTTTCCTCCGTTAAGAAATACCAAGATTCTTAAAGTGAGACCCTGTACGGTCAATATAAATCGAGTTTTAGTCGAAGGTCCCGAATACTCGGTATATTATTGCGTCAATAAAGACGCCTACGTCTTTGTCTCAGATATTCCTCGCGAGACACCTTCGTTATTGAAACGAAACTAAGGGGAAACCGGAGGCGAGTTCGAAGAGATTTCGAAGGTCTCCCGTATGGCTCGCGGATTTTCGAGATTCCGTAAACGACCGTCGAAAATGAGTTTCATAAATGGACTTTTTTTCCGACTGTGCTTTTTAATACGATCCCCGTCGCCCTTGAAGCATCGGAACGAGCGTGTGCTTACCTTCACTTTCACGGTACCTCCTG
>NW_017179883.1:0-592 GCF_001652005.2 Ceratina calcarata
TTAGAAAGTCGACCGTCATGAATATTTGAATTATCTATTGTACCACTTTTCATTTAACAACTACAAAAGGTATAACCGTGTCCATCAAACCGTTCGACAGTCCTCTCAGGGGCTCGACCGAGAAACAAATAAATAAACAAACAACGATGCTCATCCTCAATCGACAAAGATATAGGAACAACGAACACATTCAAACAAAACAAATAACATGTAAGACATACCGAAAGCAAGCACAACTTTGCATTATATGATTCTAAAAACATACCTTGATACTAAGGCTTATATGATTAAGAGTCGTCTAACTGACATCCTTAAAGACAAAAATTCCGTTACTATATTCACCATCTTTTACATGTATGATTACGACAATCTGGGAGACTCGACGTCCTGCAAACCCCAACCGATCTCAAACACGACCATTGAAACAATAAACAAGAAACTGCCAAAAATCAACGTTAGAAAGCAGAATCGTCGAAAATCAAAGACAGTACGACAGATTTACACACAAGGAGAAACAAAACACGAAAGGTCAGTCTTCACAATAATAATGGTAAAAAATCCTTTATTTTTCCAATTCCCAGAACATTATTAC
>NW_017179884.1:0-591 GCF_001652005.2 Ceratina calcarata
ACAGGAACAAAGATACGCAAAGAAGGAAATCAAATAGACGAAGGAAAACGACCGATGACAAACAAACAGCATAGAACAAGGCGGAAACAACGGAAAACAGACAAAAAAAAGAACAAAGCCCTAGGAAAAAGTCGACAACAAAAAGGTAAATAAAAATCTAGAAACCGAAACAGATTCCTTACAGATCGCTAGACCGACGGCCGCACGGAGAACCAACCGCCGGGAAAAACGAGAGACAACCGATAAAGAGAAAAGAGGAGGAGACGAAGTACAAACTGCACAAGGCCTGAGACGAAACAGAACAAAAAACGAACGAGAGAAAACACGGAAATAACAAGAAAAGGCAAAGGTCAATAAGACAACAAGGTAAGAAATCAAAGAAACAGAGAACAAACTCCTCCTAGGAAACCAGCTCAGGCAAGGCAACCACTGAGAAAACGAAAGCAACCTCGTCGAACAACGAGAAAACGAGAACCAGAGACAACGAAAACAACCACAAACGACGAACCAAAAACCAAAACTGTAATACAAACAAATAAAGAAATCAAACAAACATACAAACAAACGAATAAATAAAAAGACAAAATAAAA
>NW_017179885.1:0-591 GCF_001652005.2 Ceratina calcarata
CCCCCCCTCCCCTCCCTCTTCTTCTCGATAGTCTGATCCGTGGATCACGACTCACGAATAATAGCTGGTCTATCGACGCGCTGATACATCGATATTGTTGTACATAGGTAGTTGCGATATTGTATATGCGTCGGTCTGATTGGCGCATCCTTATAAGTCGCATAAGGCGCGGTGTGTGTAGAACCGACGATCCAGGAACTCATTATCCTAGCACCTAAATCGCCTACGTCCGATACGTGTTCCGTGGAACGCAATAAAATCACGCGAGAAGGTCGGAGGTCCGAAGGTGAAGTTGTTATCAACGTCGCGCGGTCGATTTCAGTTTCCACGCTCTACCACCTTTTACTTTGACCCGTGTTTCGATGTTAACGCAACTTACCGTGATCTTTTTCAACCGTCTATAAATTTCCTAGCCACGTTCTATTACGATTTCCATATTGAATTTCGAGAAGCGGTTTTATGCACATTATTTCCAGCCAGGGCATAATTTATTCTGAAACGCAATATGAACGGGAATACCTCTCTTTGGTTTAAGGGAAAAGTAGTAACTACGTGCCAATAGGAAGGACGAATATGTTAGGTTTTGGAGAA
>NW_017179886.1:0-592 GCF_001652005.2 Ceratina calcarata
GGGAAGAGACCGTCAAGGATAGTTTCGAGCATTGCTGGGTCGAGAGACTCAGTTAATGCTTGAGTAGAAGCAGAGCTTTTCCCGGAAGCCCATTTGTAAAGACGGCCCCAGGGGTCGTTATCGAGAGCAGCCAAGGTTTGCTTCCATTGGCCCTCTTTGGCTTTTCTTATTGCTAATTNAACAGAAACTGAGTTAATAGATTGGTTGTACCATTTTAGTGTGCTGATTGCCGCATCGCATACATCTGGATTAAATGATTTGTTGTTCCACCGCGGGAAAGCTAACGGTTTTGTAACGGCTTTTTTTGGAATAGTGAAACGAAATTGTATATATCGATGGTCTGACATCGATTCGTCATCTAGGACCTTCCATGCTGTCATATACTGTGACGCTAGCAGGTTGGCCAGAGTGATGTCTACTATTGAGTTACCTCGTGGACGAATACACGTATGAACACTGTCCGTATTCATTACATAGAATTCTGTGATTGCGCCCATTTTTCAAGAATACTGCCTCTCGAATTTGTTTTTTCCGGTTCCCATGCTTTACTTCTGGCGTTTACATCGCCACCAATTATTATTGGGGCACCCTT
>NW_017179887.1:0-591 GCF_001652005.2 Ceratina calcarata
CGCTGAAGCGCAGGCCCTTTCATAAGAAAGTCATTCAAACATTCTTTATTTCTATTTTTTCGTGCGGCATCGAACACAACTCGAATTTTTGTCGTGACAACCGCGTGATGCGGCAAATACCACGCTTTCTGCCTATTGAGCTCGCCTAATGGAACACGTTCCATATGTCCAAGCTCCTCGTAAATTGACATAAAATTCCGATACGCGGCTGCCAGGAAACCGCGATTATAATCTCTTCATGCGTGGCACGCACTTTGCTCCAGATCTCCAAGAGAGTATCAATACGCGAAGCAACAATATTTAAATTTAAGGTGTCACGCGGTTTCTCCTTTAAACGACTAGCTGTTAATTCTAACTCTGCCAGACGCGAATTCTGCAAGGCAGTGAGCACTCGCAACGATGGCAAAGCCATTTCAAAAGTCGTACAATATATGTCCTGCTCGAAATCCAAAGTCAACTAGCCTTCCCCTTCGTTCTTCAAACGCGTCTCGGCCAGCACGTTGTACCGTCTCTATCGCGACAGACAAATGATCATTAACGGCTGTCGCTTGTCTCAATCAATACGTCAATTAATAAATTATCAATTTACAT
>NW_017179888.1:0-591 GCF_001652005.2 Ceratina calcarata
GTCAATACATATTAATCGTTTTATCTAGATGCGTCTGTCGTTCTCGTATCTTTGTAGCGAACAGTGAGCAGCGTCGATTGTTAATTTCCCAGTGGAACCTCTGAGAGGGCGAGCCATCGGCTTGACAGGCACGATTGCGCGTTCACAATTATTGAACGAAGACAAGAACGAAAACAAGGGATAGATCAGACAGTCGCGACGGTTATTTCTCTCTATGGCAGAGACGTGCAATTCTATGTTTTAAATTAAATAAATAAATTTCTTTCGGCGAGATCTTGACAGTAGTTCTTTATTGTTTTTGTTATTTTCCCTCCAGCATTATTGAACCTTCTGTATTTCATTCTCTCTTGAAATGGATCTGGTAATTTAAAATGGTACAGTTTTTGTGTCTATGTATATCGGGTTCCGGTCGATATTAGAGTGGCCTCCTTCTTTACTATCCAGTTCGAGGGCTTGGTCAGTGTGAACAGTCTCGTTTTCGGCGGTCGCGTCAAATACTTTCGGCTTTTATTCCTTTCAATTATTATGAGTTCTAGTTTTAGCTGTATGTATGTTTCGAGTTATTGTTTTTACGTTCAGAAACAAGCGATT
>NW_017179889.1:0-591 GCF_001652005.2 Ceratina calcarata
TTATTAATTTTATTCTGTTATGTAGGAGAAAAATTGTAAATATAATTTAACTTTGAAATAGCATTATGTAATTTGTTTTTGTGTAATTATGCAAATATTTACGGTGACAGTTTTCTTATGTAAATTCTTAAAACGTGGCAGGTTTAGTTTGGAGTGATGAGCCATAACCGTTTGAAGTCGCCATGAACTGATTAAATAAGAACATGTTCGTCTTATCCTGGCATTAAGAAGTAATTTTGCCTTTATGTTTCAGCATCTACCTCCTCGTTCTCGCTATCCGTTTTGAATCTTCAGTATTCGCATCCGTTTCTCGCAATATGATCAAACTTAATTAATCCTGATTAATTCGTGTGGTATGTCCTCCTTTGTCTGTATTTCTATCCAGCGTTCTATGTATCTTTTGATATCTATCTTTTCCTTGTTCATTATGTAGTTGATTTTGTATTTTTTATATATTCAGGAAGAAGGGGGAGATTTCCCCTCGGCAATTCGTCGTGTTTCCCAAGTTGAAAGAAGAAGAATGTGTCTCTGACGAATAATCGACGAATTTCAACAAGTTTCTGTTCGTGGCAAACATTTTGACGAACTGTT
>NW_017179890.1:0-591 GCF_001652005.2 Ceratina calcarata
AAACCTTACTCCTCTATAATTGTTATTTTTTCTAAAAATTCATTACTTCAAATATTAGACACACATTTTTATTACATGCTTAAACTTTTGGCAGAAATCTTACGGCTCATACAACCTTAATGACACACAACAGAGACCTTTTGAGAATATAGCTGTTAGCTGCCCCCTGTTTCCGATTCTTCTGCGTTTAATGAAAAAAAGGGAAACATAAGTTAATTTATAGCAAATGCTAATTATATATAAATTACGGATGCGAGAAACTAAAACTATGCGTGGCTTATGAAACATAAATTCTCTCGATTTTGGTCGATATTGTACGTCCATTGAGAAATTTGACAATCATAATTTCCTGCATGCTTATTTAAAGAATTTAGTCAGTTTAGTGTATGGCACGCTCACATTTGTTAAAAAACAACGACTTTACAGTCGCTGCATATAACCTACTATGTAATATATGCAGAATATGCACACATCGTATGTACGCTTAAACCGAAATCTTAATTACCTATATTTACGTAGCTAATCAGATTTATATCTGAAATTATTTTTCTATTATATATGTACCCAATTTATACATAACATATATAGTTC
>NW_017179891.1:0-591 GCF_001652005.2 Ceratina calcarata
TGACAACGGAACAAATTTCGTGGGAGCGAATCGCGAATTGATGCGAGAGTTTAATTCGCCGGAGCTGGTTAATAAGTGCAGTGAACTGGGAGTTAAGTGGAGGTCGTGCAAGCACGAGAGAAGTGGCGGTCCAGACCGAGCCACCACGGCGGCCGGCGCCATATGATACAGCTGACGAAGACGCAGCCGGGCCGGTCGAAGTCACGAAGAAATCGGAGGACCCGTCGCAGGCAGCACAACTCCAACGGGCACCGGAAATCGTAATCCCGCTACCGAATGCCACCCTCCGGATCCCCGGGCATATACCGCTCGGACCCCGGCGATTCCGGTGCAAGGTTCCGGAGGGAAGATATGTGCTGCGATGGAACCGGGCGTGAGTGTTAACCTCCTTAACCCTGAAGGAGCCAGCATCGACGGGAAATACTACCTGAACGGCGGCAGGGCCCCCGACCCTCCCGGCCCCTCGGCAGCAGCAGGCGCAGCCTTCCACGTCCGGGGATAAGCCGCGCGGACGGGCGCGAAGGCGAAATCGTCCGTATGAGTCGAATACCCGTCCGCGAGAGCCACCCGCTCGACGAGAGAATACCAGCC
>NW_017179892.1:0-591 GCF_001652005.2 Ceratina calcarata
ATACTGAATAGATAGTATAAGGATAAAAAAATATATACAATTGAACAGATTCCAGTTGTTCGTGCTGACGTGCAGAGCTATATCTTAATAAAGTTGTAGAAGTTCCAAATTAGCAAATGTTGCAATTTATTTCTACTTTAGGGTACAATAATAATAACAACAATAATAATAAGAAGAAGAACAATAACAATAATAACAAGAACAACACTAAATAATGACGACGACGACGACAAAACAATAATAATGATTCATTAATTGCACAGTAAGTAATAATGACAGTAAGAACGACAACCATAATTATCAGAAGATTAATAAAAACAGCAACAACAACAATAATGACAACTATAGAAACAATAATAACGGCTCATTAATTGCACAATAAATAATAATAACAGTAAGAACGACATCCATAATAATCAGAAGATTAATAAAAACAGCAACAACAATAATAAGAACAACCACAGAAACAATAATAATGAAAATTAGTGGAGCAATAATAATGACAATAACAATAAGAACAGCAGCAGCAAGAATTCATTAATTGCACAATAAATAATAATAACAAAGAGGACAACAATAACAACAATAACA
>NW_017179893.1:0-592 GCF_001652005.2 Ceratina calcarata
TATAGTTATCTATTTAACTTAATGATCTAACTTCTAACTGAAATAAACGTGATGTAGATTTCGGATTTTCGATTATGGAACCAATAATTAACGCGATATAAATTTGGACGCGAGCTACTATTGCTTTGTTTAATCGAATCTTATTTTATTTTTCTGGAGATTGGACTGGATCAGACGAACTCGGGAGAGAGTCGTCCAACACCATTNGTTTGTGCATGTGAAACGGAAGTGGATGAAAAACGAATAGAAGAATTTTTCTTGAGATTGATTAACATCATGGGGTGATCCGTAAATGTGGAAGACTCGATAAAAACTCGTTACGCAATTGTTTTACTGGTGTAAAGGCGAACATGTAAGGTCCATAAATAAAGTGTGGTACAATCTCTGTTATATGAATTCTCATTATGCAAATATTCTATTACATGCACACTGTACTTGTTGTTAGTTAATTAGATATACACACATACATACATACATACAGGATCTTCCGGAAGTGTCGGACTCTTCAGTCATTTCCGAAAATACACATTTTTTATCAAAATATTAAATACAAACGTTGTTGTGTTAAAAAAGAGGCATTTATTGGTAGCGT
>NW_017179894.1:0-591 GCF_001652005.2 Ceratina calcarata
TCACATAAGTAATACAAATTTGTCAAACAAATTATAAAACCAATAAACCCAGTGCGTACAGATTTTGCTGTAAGTACAGATTTTCTAATTATTTTTTTTTCTTTCGCATCTGGTACATCGACTTCTAATTTTTGTATGTAGCTTATCATTTCTTCAACTTTTTTTTAAATGTAGTAATTTGTCTTCTGTTATTTCATTTCTACCAGGCGTCTTACAGAATCTATTTTTATCTATATTTAGAAGATCAAACATATCATTAACATTTTTACATAAGTCGCGTGTTGCACTAGCACCTACGAATTGAGGATCTTTCAGTTCTTTTTCTAAAAATTCTAAGCTTGCCGTCGTACTGTTGCTTAAAACCTTCATGCATTCGTCATTAAAATTAACATGTCGGTTTCTTATTTTACTTGCGCAATCCATGCCTTCTACATATTGCTTATGGTTCAATTTTTTAATATAAGTCCAATCAATCTTTTCAGATCCATTATTGGTCCTTTCTTTACAAAGTAATTTTGCAGCAACTTCAACATGTGACATGGGTCGAAAAAAATATATACAAGCTCTGAAATTTTAGGGTGAGGGAAATAC
>NW_017179895.1:0-590 GCF_001652005.2 Ceratina calcarata
TGAAAATTAAAATGAGAGAGAGAGAGAGACGAAATTTAAATACACCACCATGATTATCCCATGTTTTATACAATAAAGACATACAAATAAAGAGTTATTATTATTTATATTTAAAACTGCTATTAATGCATCGATATGTTCTGCAGAGGCGATCTCATGGCCCCACAAAATTACACACTCAGTAAATACATTTTTGGACGCTTTAAACTTGCAGAATTATTTGTTTACGCATATTTACAACTTATCTATTATATCGAGTAGTTTAAAAAAAAATGTAACAAAATGTAGAAAAACACGAATGATATATGTATGTACAAAGTTTATCGATGTTACTTGTTGTTACTGAGCCCATTAACATTAATGACAGAAATATTTTTCACATTCGCCAATAAATAATTTATAATTTATAGCAACCACAATTTATTCTTATATTCTAATCTATAATTCTAGAGATCCATTAGAAATCCATATTAGTAAAACTTTATAGTACAAATCAAGGGACAAAACTCGTAATGATGCAAATGTAGACATAGTGACTCCTATTAATATTTAGACACACTTCAAAATGGAATAATTTTTTTAATATTGAA
>NW_017179896.1:0-590 GCF_001652005.2 Ceratina calcarata
ACAAAATTCTGCCATTCTTCCATGACGGATATAGTCGTCAAACACACTTAACTAGTTAAATTCGTTTCTTGGATATTTTCCTCAAATTTTCTAATATCGTAATTATTGTTCTAATTCAAAACGTGGTTCTATCCGATTCACTTGATACGAACTAATAGTTGGGTCGAATGTAATCGTAGATAGTCTGAGAGGATACATTTATATTATTAGAACGCGGACCGGCTAATAAGACATAATGTAAATGCATGCTCGTACCGTTCAAAGGGTCAAAGGCGACCCGGTTCCTAGCTGGAAACCCCAAAACAAGGTTTCAAACGCGGAGCTATTTCGCTAAAATCATTCGTAACCGTTTCGGTTTCATTTATTCGCGCGCTCCTTTGGGGTCGGGGCGCGTCGCGTTTGGGCGCACTGTGAATCACGAAACGAACGGATACCGCGAACGTCGAGGCGAAAACGGAACAGGCAAGAACAAATGAAAGTACCCGACCGCCCTTGCTCTCCTGCGCTGCGGGTCGGGTTCGCCTCGCACGTCTCCGACGTTTGTTCATCACGAATTTATGCATGCCGAGAGGAATCATATCCGCGGCTGC
>NW_017179897.1:0-591 GCF_001652005.2 Ceratina calcarata
ACCAAGAAGGTCGAGAACCTGACCGCGGAGGTGGAGAGGTTGAAAGCCGCTCCGAAGGCTGTCCCTGCTCCCACTCCATTGGGGAGTGGTGACATGGGCTCGCCACCACCGCCGGCAGGGGATGTTTTACCCCTCCGGCGCACAAGGGCGAAGCCCAGGGTGGTGAAGGTTGAGGACGCCGAGGATCCCCTCCTACAAAAAATCGGCGTCCTCATTGACGGTCGGCTCTCCGCCTTCAGAGAGGAGCNACCACCCAGGCTTCAGAGACCTGGGCCCAGCTGGTGGGGCGCAAGGCTCGGCGGCGGCAGAAGGCCGCCGAGACTCCCACACCCTCGCAGGACGTGTCCGCGAGGCGGGTGAGGAAGAAGGAGGCCCCTCCCCCCTCGCGGGATGTTTCCGCGAAGGGGAAGAAAAAGGCTCCCAAGAAGAGGGCCCAGTTCAAGGCCCCGGGGGTCGTAAAGAAGGTTAAGCCGCAGCGTCTTCCTAGAGCTGCGACTGTGACCATTACGGCCACCAAGGACGGTGGGGTCAAGGTGAGCGACGTCATGGCGAAAGCCATGGCGTCAATTGACCTGGGCCAGATGGGCATCG
>NW_017179898.1:0-590 GCF_001652005.2 Ceratina calcarata
GAATATGACAAAATAATATAAAACCAAACGACTGGGCTTACAAACCCCTGCACAAATTGAAAACTGAAACCATGCCTCATAAACGCAGAAAACCATAAGCTCCCTGAACACGAAACCAATAAGAATCAATGCAGCATATAGATTTTCAAGTCTCTTTACAAGTCTAGAAATTACAGTGTTAAACAGTGTACGAAATATTAAGAAGGAAAATTAATATACTGAAAGCTGAAAATCGACGTACAGAACAACAAATACACTTACGATATATGCAGTATTTAACCAGATACTACCTTATTAATCCGATACACAAGAAGAATATATTGGAGAAAACGCAATTCGAACGGAGCTCTCAAACGATGCTCGCTACGTAGAATCTTTCAAATAACTAAAGATAAACCACATTTTCTTACGTCGTTAAAAATATATTTGCAGTCCCTGAATAAGAAATAAAATATACGAAGGTACTCTACAAAAAGAAAACTAGGCACAGATTTGAATACCAACGGTGAAAACACGGCAAATACAAATTGAAAAGGAAAAAGATAGGAACTAAAAACTGATAACAAGGTAAGAAAGAACGCTTCTTAAAA
>NW_017179899.1:0-590 GCF_001652005.2 Ceratina calcarata
ACGGATTTTCCGATGCTTCACAATTAGCAATGGCAGCGGTAGTTTTCGTGAAAGTGATCAAGGAGTCTGGAGAAAGGGAATCTACTATTGTCTGTGCTAAATCTCAAATAGCACCTCTCAAGCCTGTTACTGTACCGAGGCTTGAATTGAACGCCGCGGTTCTACTTACCAAACTGGTCAGCCATGTACAACGTACTCTGGAAATCCCCGGGTCGAAAACTTATCTTTGGACTGATTCATCTGTTACATTGACCTGGTTGCGAAGTCCTCCCTCAAGATGGAAGGACTACGTGAAAAATAGAGTACATCGAGTTCAAGAGCTTCAACCAAATGCCACGTGGTTGTACGTAGCTGGAAAACAAAACCCGGCAGACTGTGCATCGAGAGGTTTGTCCCCCGAGAAACTAAGAGATCATTTGCTTTGGTGGCACGGGCCCTCATGGTTACTGAAATCACCAGCGGAGTGGCCAACATTCAATCTACCCTCGATATCGAGTGTTAATCTAGAAGAAAGACCAGGTCAGTGTTTTCTTATGAGGAAGTCTGAGAGAAATCCATTCTACGAGTTGCTGGAGAGAAGGTCAAAACTA
>NW_017179900.1:0-590 GCF_001652005.2 Ceratina calcarata
GAATTGATATCACAAAAATTTTGAATAAAAATGTGTAGTTTAACGATTTTGTTCGATGAATATATCAAGTTTCAAATTATTTGCAGGTAGGTAAATGGTGTAGTATGAATTTTTATAACGAAGCACGTAAATGTGAATTAATTAATTTATATTATTTGTTCGTAAGTGAAGAAAAATTTCAATAAACTAAGAAGACTATTAATACTAATAATTAACGTTTCTATTCATGCTATAAACTGCAAACATTCCGTGCGAAATTGAATTCAAGTTTTGGGAGAAAATGTAGCTAAGGCTCACTTCTACTTCTAATTATTATCTTAGCTACAATTTTCTATTCTCTTTTTATCCTAAAGTTATGATTCTTAAAATGTGTTATTGAACCTACCGTCTTTTTAACGAAGGAAACGAATCCATATCCCTTGGACTTAAGTGTCTGTGGGTCTCTGACAACTCTGCAGTCCCTGAAACATAAACAACAATTTTCTCATTATACATCATTGTTTAAAAAATCTCTCAATTATCACTGAAAATCGCTTTCAATAATATTAATATAAAAATGTATCAGATACAAGATAATATGTATCCAGTAA
>NW_017179901.1:0-590 GCF_001652005.2 Ceratina calcarata
AGATATACTAGACATTCAAACTAGGAAAGTTGCTCATACCCGTTTTTCTATTTACAGGTGCCACGTTATTAGAATCACCCTGTACATATATACATAAGTATTCTGTGTAGCATATCGTCCTCATCGATACACGTGGTCTAGCGGCACGAGAAACCCATCGATACTAGCTTTCATACGTAATTGTAACGTAACGCGTAGCATGTTCAGTAACGTAATCGAGCAAAATACAAATAATAACGACAAAATAACGAGACGTGTTAGATATTTAAACATAAAGTAAGATTTGCCAGATGGTGTCTTGGGATTTCCGGTATAATAGCGTCCCGTTCCATAGATAGGCATGGATAAGGTAGGTCATGGATAAGGTGTACAGACATTATGGCATAGCATGTGCAGATATTCTATTTCTCGTACATCAAAATATTTAGCATTAATAATTAAAGTTACACTCAAATAATAAATTAAGGTTACACTCAAATTCGTGTGTACATATAATTTCTATAATATTCTATTTGTACATATAAACTACAACTAAAAATATAAGGTGCATATTTATCTACACTAGTAGTCTTCATTACGTAAATCAGTGA
>NW_017179902.1:0-590 GCF_001652005.2 Ceratina calcarata
TTAAAAATTTAAAAACCATGCCTCACTTTGCATTTTGCCAAAGGAAATTGTTGTTAAGAAACACTTAGAGAATCACCACTCTTAAGCTCTAAAACTTTTTGTGAGACACCCTGTATAACAAACACACAACAGTCTTCGTCAAAACACGTGAAATACATCTCCTTCACGTGTTTTGAAGCAGACTTCAGGTGTTGTTCATACATATGTAGTATCCAAGTCGACTTATGTGCGAATAAGGCAAAGGTACATCGAAAGTGACTATTAATATATCCTCAAATACACCTCGGAATTCCAACTTTCCAGGTTGATTTTCGTGTCGTTTCCGTTGAAGTACATCTTCTTCACGTCTGTTACAGCAGATTTCATCTGTTGTGCAGACATATGTAATGTACAAGTCAACTTACATATGTGCGCTTAAGCCGAAGGTACCTCGAGTGGGACTATAAATATATCCTCAAATATACCCCAGAATTCGACTTCCCAGGTCGATTTTCGAGTTGGTTCCGTGGAAATACATCTTCTTCATGCGTTTTGAAGCAGAATTAATGTGTTTTTCATACATATGTGGTATACATGCCTTCTTATATGCG
>NW_017179903.1:0-590 GCF_001652005.2 Ceratina calcarata
AACGTAACAAGACTTCCTCTTTTCTTATAAAATAAAAGTAAAACAATAATAACGTAATAAAGAAAAAAACGAAGAAACCAAAGTAACAGAACTATCGTGAATGTTAATTTCTTTTCTATCTTTTCTCGGCCATTCTTTCTCCTTTATTTACATTTTCCATGTCCTTTCGTTTTACTCCCGCCAATAGCCCTTGTCCGTTCCTAACTTAGATATCTTCTCGATCATTATTTTCTTTAAGGTCGCGTATTCCTTATTCTTTAACTCCTCAATCAATATCGGGTATTTTTTAACATCTGCCTTCATCTCTCTTACTCCCTCCTTGCGGTAAAGCTCCACTTTTTCCCTCCATTTTGCAAGAATTCAGAGAATTTAGTATTTAGAGCTTATTCCAGCTTACAGGGTGTTCCAGAACTAGTATTAGGTCTGCAAATGGGGAAGAGCTGAGGTGATTTGAAGCAACTTTTTCCTTTGCAAAAAAGTTGTCCAAAGCGTGGTTGTTAAGTTATTAACGAAAAACCGGGACCAATCAAAGCGCTCGTATAGCGGACGCACGCTCGTGACGAAACGTAGGATTAAAACAAAAGTTACAT
>NW_017179904.1:0-9584 GCF_001652005.2 Ceratina calcarata
AGTCGTGCATCAGCCGTCATCGAGTTCAGACACTTAGTAGTATCATTCGACGCGAGTCAGTCGACTTATAAATTCTGTCAGTTCAAGTGAAATATATAATTATTCAACGTGTCAACGCTATTCATCCAGTTCTGTCAAAGTGCGAGTAAGAGTCTAATTACTATAATTTAATTATATTCAACATTGTTATCAATCTAATCCATTGTGAATTTAATAAAAGTGTTAATCAATTAAACCATCATCAACAATTAATTCATTAATAATTCTATCAAGGATATTAATAGGAAGAATCTGATTATTACCTTACTGCATCCAGTTCGGTTAATTAATTTAGAAGTGAATATTAATAAAATTAGAATCAATAAACGTCCTCATTGTTACATTGATAAAATATATTAAACTTCTAACATTTTGATCATTGCAATTTACAAAGAACATTCTTTAAGAAGACCATTCCTCTTTATAGATTTAAGTAGGGGGTTAACCGGTATAGAAGCAACTTGTGAGCAGGGTGCGCATATTTTTTCCCGCACGGCTCGCTTCCCCTGTTTTTCGCCCGTATTTCGAGCCCCACTACTATTCCCCTCATGCGCCTTCGCTGACCATTCCTAGCATATCCCCATCAAGTACTAGACCCCGCCATGGTCGCGTCGTCCCCACTTTCCGGCCGACCGAAAAAATATGCGATGCCTGCTTGTGAGTCGCTCCCGTTAACCATAGGAAGAAGCTGGTATAGAAGCTACTTGTGAGTCGCTCCCGCCTCTTCCATCAAGCTCTTAGTTATAAGTCAGTTCCTAGCCGAGCATTTACCAAAGCGCTCCCGGAACTCAAGATGGATGGGACTCAAGTAAGAATGTTCACCGTATAAAATATTGAACTTACTATTATTCAAATAAGCCATTTTAACTGGCGTATTGTATCAGATCCGCAAGCAACAAGGACGTACGCGAAAACGCAGGCCTAATAAAAGAACTAGACGTTCCGGTGCCAAAGAACGTTCGAAAAGATTACAACGACAAATTATTAAGCAATTAAAGGATCAACTGCCATTTTTAAATTTACCCAAGGAAACATCGCATCCGGAAAGGCCGTGTTACTCGCCCGTTTCGCAAGCATCCACCATAATAATAGAATCCGATTCAGATGTAGAAACAATTATTCACGAGGAAATTAATACAGACAACGTGATTAAAGTAGCAAATCACGCAGAGATTCCAAACGAATTATTAAATCGTTGCGTAAAGGAAGTCAAACTTTATATGCAAGGATAGTGTAGGATGCAGAAAGGTTAAATAAATAAAACAAATATTATTCAAAGTTATTTTAAATCCATTGCTTTATTATTTTTCTCCGATATCCTTATACCAATCCGCACGCCTGCAGGGACGTTCAGTCGTCTACCGGGTTGAATTGTAGGATTGGCGAACCCACCTAACCTGCACGACAAATAAAAATAAATTTAATTAATAAAATTTCAATTCATAATAAATTCTACGTAAATTAAATATGCATACCTGGGTGTCCCTCGAGCCGCTCCGAGGCACTCGTGGTCCGTCGTCCAGTAAACCGTGTATTCCCTGGGCTGTGTTCCTCTTCAAGGACCGGTCCGATACGCGCGTTACGTCTCGGTCCACCGGGACGTAACAATATGATGACAATATGATCACGACGACGTGACAAACTGCAATTTCGATCACCACACAGGGCAAAGGGCTTCCGGCTTTAAACGGTCCCGACCGAAGTGCACTGCTCTACCAGCGAAACTCGCTTCTTACAAAGATCGAAGGAAACACCTTCGAATATCTCTCGAAAAACTAGGATCGAGTGTATGAGAGATCCTCTCTCGCGAATTAAGCGCTAAGCGGATTAAATTCGTCTAGCATTTGGCTTAACCGTACCGTTTATTTTAAATTCTCGCAAACATATAATAAATTAATTTATCGACTTACTAACTAACCGTTAATCTCTTCGTCGGATAAAATTCCGGATTTGTATTATATGTGCGGAGACACATGATACGCAATGCAGCTCCTCCGACTTATACGTATTTTTAATATAGGTAAAATCAACTAGAAAAGTTATCGTTTCGAGAGATGTCAAAATTTTTAGAGAAAATAGAGTGTAGAATGAACGATAAAGATTTTGAAAGCGTAAACAATAATCTAACTATACTCCGAGAAGATAGAGATGAAGAACAGAGTCTGAAAGATTATAATGACGTAGACATATTTATTTCGGAAAATCCAGAAATTACAAATCCAAAGGATTGTAACGTTGAAGCAGCCCAGAGAAGATTAACAGGTCGACCTAGGATTGTAATGACGGGTATGCCAGGAAGTCCGAGAAAACAATACAACAGCGCCGACAGCGATATAAATGAATGCATAAGCAACTATGATGAATTAGAAGACGACATTTTCTTAGGTGTAACTGCCAATTTTGCTGAAATATCGTTGGAAGAAGCAATTCAAAGTGAAGAGAGGGGTGAATGGGAACATGCCATAGTATAAGAAATTGAAAGTTTATTGAAATGGTTGAAATGACATTTGGACCATAGTAGAGTCTCCTAAAGAGAAAAATATAGTGGACAATAAGATAGCGTTAAGCAATAAGGTTAGTAGTGATGGAAGTCTTAATCGTAGAAAAGCTAGGTTAGTAGCGAGGGGCTTTTCTCAAACGAAAGGCATTGATTATAATGAGACTTTCTCACCTGTTGCCAGGTTGGAATCTTTAAGAATCCTAATGGCCTTAGCAGTAGAATACAATTTATCGATTCATCAAGTAGATGTTGCTTCCGCCTTTTTGAATAGAAACTTAGATGAGGAGATTTTCATGAAAATTCCAAGTAACTTAGAATATTTTCTTGAAATTATAATAAAACGCGAAAAGGATCAATCAATTAGATAATAAAGTTTGCAAATTGAATCGTTCGCTTTATGGGTTGAAACAAGCGAGCAGACAGTAGAATCAGAAGGTACAAACGATTCTAAAGGGAGTGAATCTGAAACAGTCATTGTCTGATCCCTGTATTTATTTCGATAGGAATGGTTGTGAACTTGCAATTGTACTTGTGTATGTTGATGATCTATTGATTGCAAGTAATAATATTAACCAGATTAGACTAATTAAGGAACACTTAATGAAGAATGTTATTACTAAAGATTTAGGTGAAGCGAAGTATTCTCTCGGCATAGAGATTATTAGAAAAGATAATGAGATAATGCTAATTCAAAGGAATCCGATCCGCGCGTAACGTCTCGGTCCACCGGGACGTAACAGTAAATTTTTGGTGACAGCGGTAGGATAGTGAAATAGGGTATCCCAAAATCGTTAAAAACAGAAGTAAACTTAAAATCTAAAATAACTTGTAAAAAAATAAAACATGTCGAAACCGGTAATAAAAACGGAACCTAAAGAACATTTAGAAGAAGAAGAAATACTCGTGTTATCCGAAAGCATAATGGAAAGAGAAAAGAAAGTACGAGAACGAGAAGAAAGACTCAGACAGAACCAAGAAATTATGGAGGATAGAATTCGCGGTCAAGAAATCAGGATCGAACATTTACTAGGAGACAAAGACCAATTAATTCAAGAGAAAGCGGAAATGGCTAGAGAACAGAGTGAATTACTACAAATTTTAAGAACACTTAATGAAGAAGTCAAAGAATTGCGAGAACAAGTAAGCATCGAACAACCAATATATATCAACCAATTCGCGATTTTAATGTACAAGGTCCAGAACCAAAACCATCTCCAATACAAAGGTCATCTCCAACACCGACACATGAACAAAACGTGCCAGAACCGACATCTAGAATATCTACAGTGCCTGTTGTAGGATTATTAGATCACCGAGGAATTCATAAACGAGTCAAGGAAGCCGCGGATGGAATACCGACATTCGACGGAACGAGACATATGGTGATCCCTTTTTGTGAATCCTGCTATAGAGCACGAGATTATTTGTTGCATACAGATGGACCCCTTTTGGTAAGGACAATCTTAAATAAATTACGCGGTACTGCATATAGAACGATTGGCCGTATGCAATTCAATAACGTAGAAGAGCTTTGCGACAAAATTCGGAAGTTATTCTCGCCGTTTAATAGTGCAAATTATTATAGAGGAGAGCTTAGCCGAACTTTCCAGACTCACAACCAAAGCGTCCTAGATTTCACTATTAAAATCAAAGAATTACGCGATTTAATTTCTGACGGAGAAAGACAGAGATACGGGAAACTCGATTCTAGATCAGAGCTAGAGATACAAAAAGAAGCCATGGAGGCATTTGTTCAAGGATTACTACCAGAAATCGCTACGAGACTGCGAATCGAAACATACAATAATTTAGAAGATGCGGTTGAAAAAGCAATACGCATCCATACTGAAATAAAAGACGAGGATGAACGATTTAAAAGACACGACCGTAACGAAGACAGAAATCCTAAGCGATGGGACAATAAAAATAGAAACGATAACCGTTCGTTAGATAAAAGAAATACTGACTGGTACAACGATAAAAATAAAAAGACGGAAAATTCGAATAATAGTCCCAGGCGCTACGATGAAAGGCGCGGTGACCCCCGTAATCGCGACCGCGACGATTGTCAACTCCAAATCGCGGCACTTATCCGGTAATAAAGAATCCGGAAACAGGAAAGAAACAACAAGATCAATTCACGGAGAATTCGCTGTACGAAGCGAAAAATTCAGAAATCGATGTTCTTCAACAAATATTCGAAGCCTAGAAATCAACATTAATAATTTCGACGTATCACCATACACAAGAATATATTCGCCCGAAGCAAACAGACAAGCCCAATTCTTAATCGATACCGGTGCGGAAGCCAACTTAATAAAACAATCGCTCCTCAACTCTACTACAAATATTGACACCAGTGTACGGCCATCACTTAAAGGCATAGGGCATGGACAAGCCCCGACACTAGGACGAGTCAATCTCACAATACTCGGGTACCCAGTCCCATTCTACGTCGTGCAAGACGACTTCTCTATTCCCTTTGACGGGATCCTAGGAGCTGATTTTCTCTTAAATCATTCCGCTAAAATCGATTGCGCCAAAAGGCTCATCACATGGAACGAATATAAGATTCCATTTTTTGAAGAAGAAAGGATCGTTCTCAAAAGTAGAACCATTACCTTATTAAATCTATTCGTGACACACACGAATCAATCTACGGGCTACATAAGAAGACATGATATTAAAAAGGGCATATTCTTTGGTCAATGTATAATCACTCACCGAAACGGTCGAGCATACGTAAAGTATTATAATCTTACAGCAAATCACGTCGAAATTACTATTCCTCAAGTTGAATCAGAACCATACGAGGTCATCGAGAAAATCGAGGAAAATCCAATAAATATAAACTCGTACGAAATCGAAAATACTAGGTTCGAAGAACTTTTAAAACTATTACGCTTAGAGCATCTGAATAAGGAAGAAAAAGAGCATGTATTAAACTTGGTCGAAGAATACCAAGAGCATTTCCATCTCCCTGGAGAACAACTTACTTGTGCCAGAGGAGTTACTCATCGAATAAATACCACAGATAACGTGCCAATTAACTCTAAACAATACAGGTATCCACCTGTTCATAAGACGGAAATTAATCGACAAGTTCAGGAATTATTAAGGGACGGAATAATACAAGCATCCAAGTCACCTTATAATTCACCTTTATGGATAGTTCCGAAAAAGCCGGACTCAAATGGAAACAAAAGATGGAGAGTTGTAATTGATTTCTGAGCTCTGAATGAGAAGACCATCGGAGATGCATACCCTCTCCCAAACATCAACGAAATTCTAGACCAAGTCGATGGAGCCAAATATTTCAGTATACTAGATTTAGCCTCTGGATTTCACCAAATTCCTATGGACAAGGAAGATGCACCGAAAACAGCATTCTCTACACCATATGGGCATTACGAATTTACCGTATGCCATTTGGATTAAAAAACGCACCAGCCACTTTCCAACGTCATATGAATAATCTATTATCAGGATTACAAGGTTGGGAATTATTCATCTATATGGATGACTTTGTGATTTATGCTGCAACGCTGGAGGAACACGAAACGAAATTCCGAAGAATGATGGAACGATTGAAGGAAGGAAACGTAAAATTACAGCCCGATAAATGCGAATTCTTACGGAAAGAAGTAACGTATTTGGGGCATATACTCAACGAACAAGGAGTGCAGCCAGATCCGAAGAAATTGGAAGTAGTAAAAAAATTTCCAATCCCAAAGAATCCAAAACAGATCAAACAATTTCTAGGATTGACAGGATACTACAGAAGATTTATTAAAAATTATTCTAAAATTGCAAAACCACTAACCGATCTTTTAAAGAAAGCTAAGAAGTTCGAGTGGACTCCTAGACAGCAAGAAGCATTCGAAATTCTAAGGGACAAAATATGTGAATCATCCATATTGCAATATCCAGATTTTACTAAACCATGTATATTAACTACAGATGCATCAGGCTATGCAATTGGAGGTATACTTAGCCAAGGAGAAATCGGCAAAGATTTACCAATTGCATATACGTCCAGAACGTTTAGCGAGCATGAACAAAAATATTCCACAATTGAAAAGGAATGTTTAGCAGTAGTATATAGTGTCAATCATTTCAGGCCATATCTGTACGGAAGAAAGTTCAAAATAGTAACCGACCATAATCCATTAGTTTGGTGGCACAACATCAAGGATCCAACGTCAAGGCTGTGGAAATGGAAATTAAAATTGTCTGAGTACGAATATGAAATTATTTACAGACAAGGAACCACGAATTCAAGTACTTTATCAAGGGATCCTCCGACAGCCCAGATCCTTGCAATGAATTCATCAGAGGAAGAAGGAATATTTTCCCCGAGAATAAAAAAGATGAAATCGAAAAACAGGCCGGAAGAAGTGAAACAAGAGGAAAAACGACGAAAACTTCAGCCTGAATCGAAAACTCCATCTACTTCACAAGAATCGGTGAACAATAAAAATGAATCATCCACCGTACAAGAGTCCGATAAATAAAGAGACAAGTTCAGACGAACAAATATCGGAAGAATTAATCGATGAAATATCACCTGATCCAGCGGAAGACGAGGAAGCAGTTATTGAAATTCCTCCTGAGCCACCCGACGACTATTTAACTGAATACGAAGATTGGGAAGAAGAGGACTCCCTCGATTCAGATAGTGAAAACCCCAGCGAACTTGAAGAAGATGACTTAATTTTTGATAAACCTCCGCAATACAAATTCTTAAAGATTGTAAAAACCAAGGAACCTTTAATAATTCAGAAAAATAATTTAGTTGTATTTTTAACTTACCAAGGTACACCTGCATGTGAAGGAGCTAAGGAATTGCAAGAAGCTAATCTATTGCCTGACATTAGTGAAATAATACATAATACGCCTAAAGTTAAAACATACGGAAACCATTATTTAATTTATATACCGATTCAAGAAAGGAGAACCGCTCCTATCACGTCGAATCAAGTAATAACAGGCCTTAGGTTAATAAAATCAATATTAGACGAATTAAATCTCAGTAGCTTTGCAATCAGAGAATCCAATTCACTGGGAGATGTATCATGGTACTTGATCGATAAACGTATAATAGAATTATTTAGCGACTACAGAATTACAATCACTTACTGTTCGGGAAAATTAAAAATACCTCCAGAAAACGAACGTTTAAATATTATTGCAGAAATTCATAATTCTATAATAAACGGTCATAAAGGTGTAACTAAGACCTTAGAGAGAATCAAGGAAAAATATATATGGCCGAACATGAAATCTCAAGTTCAAAAGTATATTAGAACATGCGAAGTTTGTCAACTTAAAAAATTAACGAGGATTAAAACCAAGCAGCCAATGATTATAACTGATACGCCAGTTTATGCGTTTGACAAGGTAGCCATAGATATAATGGGACCTTTACCTATCACGACAAACGGCTGCATGTATATACTAACAATGCAAGATTTATTAACTAAGTATTCCATTGCCGTACCCCTTAATAACACAAGTTCCATAGTCATTGCCGATTCTATGTTGAAAAGATTAATTTGTATTTTTGGAGCAACCAAGGCGATTCTTACGGATCAAGGGGCTAATTTAATTTCTTCTATAATAAATTACATAGCAAAAAGATTCGGCATTAGACAATACAAAACAACGGCTTATAGACCACAATCAAATGGGTCATTAGAAAGATCCCATCAGGTATTAACAGAATATTTAAAGATTCAAACTGAAAAGGGTAAAGACTGGGATACTTGGATTGATCTCGCAATGTTCTCTTATAATACTAGTGTTCACGAAGGAACTAAGTATACACCGTACGAATTAGTAGTTGGTAGAACAGCCAGAATACCGAATTCTGAGCCTGATATAGATAATCGAATAGAAACTACATATTTTGAATATCTTAATGATTTATTTGAAGTAATAACAGAAGCACAATCAATAGCGCATCAAAATTTAATAAACGCAAAAGGAAGGTCTAAGCGATACTATGATGCTAGAATTAATGTTCAAGACTTTAATCCAGGACAGTGGGTCTACTTATTAAAAGAACCTACAAGTAAGCTCGATAACCAGTATACCGGACCTTATCAAATATTAGAAATATTGCCTAGAAATAATTTAAAAATAAAAGTAAAAAATAGACATAGAATTGTACACCACGACAAGTGTAAACTATTCAAAAGGGTAAATTTTGTAGATCCTCAAAGATGTATATCCTGATCATCATGATGATCATCGTACAATCAGTAGACAGCCTTATCGGATATGACTGTGGAGGACCAGTGACGAACCACACAACGATATCATTACTAGATATAAATGATTGCCAGATACCAGGACCGAATATAAAAACGGCAAAGAACTATATTCAATTACTTCAATTATCAGAATACGATCACACCGAGATTATTCAATGCCAAGTAAATGTCCGAAGGATAATCCTATATTGTGGAATGCATTCGCATATTTCTGCTGTACAAAATGGATTCGCAGAATATGTCCAGGAAATCACCAGGGAAGCGTGTCGACGACTTCACCAGGAGGGCATCTTATTTTTGGGAAGCGCCACATTAACTGGCATCAAGCGAAACACTACGACCCATCGTACAATTACATTAGCTGGAATGTCACAAACCGACGGGACATGTATTGGAACTACATACTCGGATCCATACGGATCATGGAGCAATGTGTTCGTACAAGCAACGGTAGAAATTAAATTAAGGAACCAAATGGCCAAGGTTAAACTAGATACTGGAAAGATAATACTTCCATCAGGAACCACTTGCAATTTAGCAGATACAACATGCATCGACTATGAATTGGGAAACACATTTTGGAAACCACTGCCAACAGACACATGTGGATTAAAAGCATATGATGTGCTTTACGAAGGGATGGCGGATAGAATCGAGGAAGAAATGATAACCCGACATCCAATTATCTATAGCCTCACCACTGAGAGCATAACGTTCGCCTTAACGAAAACCGGAGAACATTACATGTGTGGATACTCCATAATTGCAAC
>NW_017179904.1:10896-11106 GCF_001652005.2 Ceratina calcarata
CGCGGTGACTTTCGCGGAACCTCAATACAGTTCCGCGTTTGTTATTATTCCCGAACGGTGGAATTTAAATCTGAGGGCGATTGGAAAATCGACGTGTTCCTTTTTTAAACACATGTTTTAGTTAATACAAATTACTTATATGTATATAAGACAATACACTTCACGTGCTTCGTCGAGAGGACTCTTGGAATAAATCAGTTCGTTGCTCTG
>NW_017179904.1:12689-17183 GCF_001652005.2 Ceratina calcarata
GTATAAAAGCATCGTCATACAGAGATGTGAAGCGGAAAATCAGATACTGCGAAATGCCTTATCATTAATATTATTGATACCAGAAGAATTTGCATATATAATAGCAAAGAAACCAGGGTTCATAGCAGTAAACGCAGGAGAAGCCGTCCACATTTTGCAGTGTATTCC
Organism: Ceratina calcarata; assembly: GCF_001652005.2. NCBI lineage: Eukaryota > Metazoa > Arthropoda > Insecta > Hymenoptera > Apidae > Ceratina > Ceratina calcarata. The sequence goes on from NW_017179904.1 coordinate 12,858, forward strand.
AATAGACGTAAAAGTTCGAAGAACAGAAGACTATTTTAACGAATTGCCCGCGATGCATAACAACGAAACATATTTTTTATCTCCTAAGACAAGAATTTTGACGAAATATGGAACCAAGAAACAATGTAACCCGCTTTTGCCGACAATCTAGAAGATTGATAACCAATGGGTGAAATTGACACCATTTCCAAGGATTACAGAAGAACCTCAGAAAACAAAACCAATTTCAGAATTAAATTGGAATTATTTAACTCCGACTTCATTGGTCACCAGTGATATCTATTCACAGGAGGAAGTCCAGCAATTAAGAAACCACATAATGTTTCCCGCGGAAAAACCAGCAGTAATACACGAGATCGTCCGAGGAATAACGGATGAAGAGTCAAACACCATTTCCATGAACGGAATACTATCAGAACGTACCATAGAAAAGATTACAAAATCAACAATAAATAGACTATGGAAAGGAATAATGGAATTCGGGTCGGTCAGCGCAGCATTAATAGGAATTTTCATAATCCTTAAATTCATCAAAAGCATCATTGACATAATTATAAACGGATATACCATACATTCGGTATATGGATGTAGTCTTCATATCCTAGGAGCAATATTCTCATCGATCACGCATTTACTGGTCCACTTGCACGGAAAGGCATCTAACGACGAAGAAGCTAACAGGTCCAACCAGCCCGATCTATCCGATAATGAAGAAAGAAAACCAATTACATTAGAAAATCTAAGGGAGAGAATCGAAAGGCTTAAGGATAATGTTAATGAATAAATAATCATTGTTTAAAAATAAATTTTGGACAATAGCCCAAAATTTATTTTCCCCAAGGAGGGAGGTGTGACGTCCGCGTCATGACGTCAGAATTAGAATTAGTCTATAGACGGTAGCAGTCACTACGATAGAGTTAGAGATTTCTAAACATGAAATTCTTATAGACAAATGTCAGCTCTACATTAGTGATCCTTATGCATAAAACACTGAATTCCTAACCGTTTAGAAGATATGAGCATTTAAAGCTTGTCTGGCATATAAGTGACTGTACTACTGATCATATACATATACGTTATTCAGAATCATTTATATTAACACATACATTTATTCAAACATATGTAATATGCTTTATTCATACAATTATCATACTTTTATTCATACATGTTGTTAGGGATAGGTGGCCCTAACGAGGTTCAGCCGGGAGAACGGGTGTTATGCTTAAGGAAATTGAACAGTAATATTTTCAATAAAAAAAACCTGATTTATTTTTTAACCCAGACAGGACTCGTCGTTATAGAGGCTCCCAAGGTCCGTTTTCTCCGGGAATTGAGCGCGTCCGGTGGTTCTGTCCTCTGTGCCTCCTTTGCTCGAGTCTGGTACAAGTGTTCAGCGACGGCGACGTCGTCCCTGCTCCTCCCTATCGCGGCTAGGGGACCTTTCTCGACGTCTGCCTCGATTGCTGTAAAACACAAGTCAATAAATATGGGCTCACGACAATATTTGAGCCGCACGCTGAATCAACTCAACAGCGTGCTTTAGCGGACTGTATTACTCGGAGGCTATCCGCACTCCGCTTCGGTCGTTCGAACTACTCCGAACAGTGACCGGAATCGTTGGCGTTGATTTCTCGACGCACGGTGTTCTGCTGCTCTGACACACCGCCTCGTTGCACGTTGTAAGGGTGGAGGCCTCTGTAGGACCTCAACGGAGCTACACGTCACCGACTGGTTGACCGGGCTGAGACCCGGTAAGTGATGAGCTGCAGCATAAGTTGCAGGATTCCCTGTCTCAATCTCGTCCCGTATTCGGAAGCTACGCGAATACGGGGGCTGCTCCTTCACGAATGTCTTATATGGACCACAGGAAACAGTCGTCGGTCGAACGGTCGCGAACACACGAACTACCTCAATATGTCCTTCGCCGTGCAGGTCGCACTCACACGGTGCTGTATTCACCAATGCTGGAGCCGCCGGTTGTATCCTACACCGATATGCGTTACTCCAGCGATTGGGGTCCACACGGTTGACCGTCCGACGCGTAGTCCACCGGGCAGGTCACACTCGCAATGGTGATGTATTCACCAAGGCTGGGTTCCACCTTAGTATCCTCCACCAGGCAGGTCACACTCTCAATGGTGATGTATTCACCAGCTCTTGGGTTCCGCACGGTGGAAAACTCGACACGGGAACTCGATTCGGAATTACTCGTCGATCGAGTTCAAACTTGGACACTCTTAATTCCGACACTTGAAACAAACGCCGATTCTTTTATAACGTTTCGATTCGATTCCCTCAACACGGGAATCCGCGAGACCGAAACTGAACCGACACCGAAACTGGAAANGCATAGTACTATACCAGTCTAATGCTGACCCTTCTAAAAACAATCTGAAAATTTCAATCTTCTCTTCATCTTTCACTACCTTTACACGTTTACATTCACTTTCAAACGTGTCCATCCATAGCGTTACATTACAATTCTTGCTGCTGAATTTTTCAATGATTATTTTTTCCGCTATGTTTTTTAAACTATTTTTGCCTGCGTTTTGATTTTCATTGCTTGCAATCACAACTTTTTCCAATATTCTGTTTAATGATTCCTCAGAAATCCCACCTACTGGAGCCTTTTGTTGCAATCTACCACTTGCTGCAACTTCTTCCAACAGAAAGTCTTGGAATATCACATTGCCCTCTTCATCTAAATACGTTTCTCTCAAGCTTTCTGTTAGAGATATCCATACCCTTCTCACCTGGTGCCTTTTTGTTAACGTGTTTCTTACCCTTTTGAATGCTGTCTATACCATAAGTTCTTTGTGTATTCCTACGTGTTGGAATTCTGCGGGTAAACAGTATGCCTCTCCTGTGGGCGTTGCGATAGCGGTTATGACTATTGTGTTCGATTTCCCGTCTTCCGTAGCCTGTACCGTGAATTCAAATCGTAATTTGTCCATTTTGGAACCCTGCGTTGTTTAAGAATGTCGTTTTATAAGACAATACACTTCACGTGCTTCGTCGAGAGGACTCTTGGAATAAATCAGTTCGTTGCTCTGAAATAGAGTACTTTATTTTACCTACATTTATGTATCATTACACTCTTAACTCCTACCTGAAATAGAGAAACGACATTCGAAACCCTTTGCCCTCGATTCCTCTCTTATTTCTAATATCAAATCACTCCTCCTTTCTCTAACCCTAATCTCTTCCGCCACACGGCCAAAACCTAACTCTTCTTGCCGATCGCCACGCCATCTCCCATACCGACTCACAAAGAAATATATTTTCTTTACATCTCCCCCCCTAGGGAAGCAAAGACACAATTAAAGCTGTCCAGAAAACACTCCCTGTCTTCATCCTTCCTCTTGTCCTCTACCTTGCCTCGAGCCGGAACAAGTTTTATAACATGGAATAGATTTGACTCTGCTTTTTCATGCCCCGTATCTATTCTGTAAATGGAATCTGAGATCTTCTCTGTGATTTCGTGTGGTCCTGTCATCAATTCATCTAGCTTCCTTCTGTTTAGCTTATTGCCATTTTCCACATATACTTTGTCTCCTACTTTGAATTTGTAGTACTTTCGATTCTTGTCAAATCTTGCTTTATTATAATCATGCGATTTTATTGTATTCTTTAACGCTCTCTCTCTGTCTAACTTTAAATCATGTTCTGTCTTCTCTTGTTTCAACTCGATAGGCAGTATTGTGACATCTCTGCCTTCTAATAAATATTTTGGCGCAAAACCTGTTATCGTGTGTTCTGTCTCATTATACTTTTTGAGACACGTATGCGCTACTGTAGTCCAAGCTACTTTTTCCTGTTTTTCGTTTATTTCGCATCTTATCTTGTTCACCAGCGTTTGATTTAACCTTTCGTTTATCCCATTTGAAAAGGGAGCGTTAACTGCCGTGAAAATCAATGCTATGTTCCTATCCTGTACGTATTTCTTAAATTCTCTTGAATTTATTCCCGGATATTGATCCGCAAGAATGATACCCACCTCCGAGACATTTCTTAATAGTTTTATAAAATCTTTGGCACTTTGCGTTTTAGAAGTCTCGATGTAGGCATACCTGGTGAAATGGTCAACTAATAAATGTAAGTATTTTTTGTAGACCTTGAGCACGTCTGCTTCCTACTATAATGAACTACAAAATATTTTACATACTGAAGAAAATAGAAATCGTAGCAACAGTTGTCAAGTTTCGTTCATAAGTTTATTACTTAAATATATGGTGGAGGGAAGGCAATTGCTGTTGACCAACGACATATCATCGTTCTCACGTATGTGATTCCTACGCTTTTCCCTGTACCACTGAATACGTATTG
>NW_017179905.1:0-590 GCF_001652005.2 Ceratina calcarata
AATATTTTTTAAGAGTAAATAGTCAACGATCTGTAGTATCTAAATTACTTTTTTAGGAACAAATGCCACTGATATATTAAAGAACACCATTAATACAACATAGAACATATGTATCAGCCTCACAATTTTCAAATAATGGTTCATAGGTCTGGGCTTTAAAAAGTTAATAAGTTAACATATCAGAATCTTTTAGTAGATCGTAAATTAAACAACTGCGTTACCATAGTTAATTAAATGTTAAATTTAATGTACTATTGAGTATAAAAATGGAATTGACCAAAAAAACGGCCGTTTTTAAACATCCCTTGTGGGGATCGAACCCACGACCTTTGGATTAGAAGTCCAACGCGCTATCCTCTGCGCCAAAGGGACTTGGTGGTAGACTTCGTCTTATAATTCCATAGTATTGTTTAAACATTATTCACAGACGTCAATAATATATAAACTTCATAGCGACTCGAATATTAATTCGTATGTACGTCTATGTTCATACCTACTATGTATTATCTCATATTGGGTTTTAAAAAAATGTTACTATCTTAACTTTTAATGAATTTTGACAAACCATCGAACCTTTAGTATGTTAATAC
>NW_017179906.1:0-590 GCF_001652005.2 Ceratina calcarata
AAAAAAAGAACGAGCGCCCGGGTTAAAAATGCAAACCAATATTTCACGATTATTGGACGGAGTCCGTTTGACGTTTTATTAGACTTAAGTATCGTTTACGAGCGAAACAAATTCGTGATCGTTCCGAAGCTCGTTCGTCTCCCCTGTTTATCTTTCGCCTGACGCACGGTATTTATTTCAATAAGTATAAAACGATTGGCGATATTATATTTAATCGTCGGGAATTCCTAATAACGAATTACTGGTTTAAATCGGTCTGAACCCGGTTCGTGATTTTCGGTCGAGACGAACGAATTTGATCAACGAAAATTTTTATAATGACGCACTCGACGCGGGTCCTCTCAGGCTCCGAGCTTTATCAAAATTTATGTCGAGCACCCGACGCCTCAGTGGACACTGGGAATTCGACTGATAAGTGAAACGACGAGATGAAATTGTCGAATTAATAAGAAGCATGTAAAATTTGATATTTCTATTCTAGTTAAATATTAAATGGAAGTACTTGAACTTATGCGTTACTTCATTCTATTTTATAACACGTTAGACTATATGTATAAAATAATACGTATATTATTAGAATACTTTTAATT
>NW_017179907.1:0-590 GCF_001652005.2 Ceratina calcarata
ACTGATGATAGTAACGTCTCTTAACGTTACTGAATCGAATGAATCGTCTATTGTACTGAGTGTTACTTCTGTGGATGTCGATTCGCTAAATCCAATTCCTTCAGTAGTAGTAATTATAGTATCGAAATCATTTGCTGCGTCAGTACTCGAACATCCAGAGTCATATTTACTGGTTGTCAGATATTCTGTAGTATACGAAGTTCCAATTGCATCGTCTGTTATTTTAGACGATGTTTCTTCGTTATTACTTTCAGTTGTTAAATCATTAAATGGTATCAAATATTCTTGAATATTAGTAGATTCCGTTTGATCAGTGGTTGTCTGTTCATTTTTATTTAAGCTCGAATATGGTAGCATCGACGTAATAATCGGATTTTCATTAGTAAATTCAGTATTCGAAATTGTACTATCTTTAAAAGGTTCTTCAGTATTTTCATCATTATTTTCCAGTTCTTCAAATATACCTGAAGTCACATTTGGTACAATTGTAGACTGACTTTCTGAAACCAATTCCTTTGTAGTATATTCATTCACTTCTGTAGTCGTTTGGATTGTAGTATTCAAATCAGTAAAAATAATTGGAGTGCTTC
>NW_017179908.1:0-590 GCF_001652005.2 Ceratina calcarata
CGTTCTGCGCATGTAGCCCACTTTCGGCCATATTGTAATATGGCGACGTAATGTTCAAATTTAAAAACACGGCATAATTGAACAATCGATAGAATATTGAAAAAATGCCATCGTGTTTGTTAAAATTCTGTAGAAATCGGAGTGGGAACAAGATGAACACAGATATTCAGTTGCATAGATTTCCTGCAGATTCGACACTTGCTGATTTGTGGATGAAAGCTTGTGGAACTGAAAAAATGAACCTAAAAGATGGTAACATCAATTATTTGTTCCGTAATTCCATAGCGATTTATAAAACATGTCTATAAACAATGTACTAGTGCATGTAGTAACATGTAGTAACATATTGAATATTTCGAATGTGTAATTTCATGTGTAATTTCTGTTCAATAATTACGCGTTGTTTGCGAATTGTGATTGGATGAAAGTCCAATATGGCCGAAGAAGGGCCGAAAATATGATTAGTTTATAATTGGGATGCGCTAGAACACACTTTGTTTCCTTACATCATGGTAATATACATCTATACGGCGCGTCTTGCAGAGTCGACAATCATGGAACGTCTACTTCGAGATCTGTGTCAGCATCTA
>NW_017179909.1:0-590 GCF_001652005.2 Ceratina calcarata
CTTACAAACACACAAGAATAAGACAAAATGTATAAATTAAGTTAAGAAATAGGATCGACCGAGCAAGCCGGCCTCCCTCGCGATCACAGTCGCCGGATCCACTCCAACAGCAGCCCCCTGGATATCTCCTCCCCCAGGAGGCACACGAACACCAGGCTCACCGGTTTCTAATCTCCAAAATAGCTCGCCGAACAATGTAAGTCGGCACGCACATAATGGGTTACCCGAGGCAACCCGACGACGTAACCACGCCTCGGTGGCTACACACATCCTTTCAATCACGATACATCCACCCGAGCTCCGGTAGAAAACTGGTGGCAGACGACCGGTAGGGTTCAGTAACACCCCATTCTCTTGATGATACACGCGGAGCGCATTGGCCAATATCTGTTCATCAACCCTCCTGACGTGCCCCTCAATTTCGGAAAATTCGGCCGCGCTCAGGAAGCGCTCCGGAAACCCCTCCGGAGCGAGCAACACACGCCCGGTTGACAAGGCACCGATCCCGATCCCCATCGCGGAATCATGAATCCTCTGAAATTCACAAAGACACAAACAACAATTAGAAATAACAAAACAAGATACAAATA
>NW_017179910.1:0-590 GCF_001652005.2 Ceratina calcarata
GATAAGAGGATTAGAGCGATCGATTCTCTTGTCGAAGACAAAGGAGGAACGAGGTATCTCGCTCCTTGTCTAACATATACAGTCCACATAAACACCTGCGAGCAGTAGAAACTCGCAGGCGATACATCGACACGTGTAAACGAGAAATAATAGAATTCGAATTCTCTGGTTTACAGAAATTAAAGGAACGAACGGGAGCCAGGTCCAGGCTGGGTCGCCGCCAATTCGCCTCCATTGAATTATTCTTTATTTTTCTATTTGTTAGGGATGGTGCCCTAACGGATTACCGGAGGATTGAGAATCGGGCAGAAATGATTTGTACTCACCTTTTTTTCCCAAAAACCGAACACCAAATTTATTCAATAAAGAACCCAAGAAATCCAAATGAAAAGCAAAAATTATAATAAAATACGAAGTAATATGCAAAAGGAGGAACGTTGAGGTAAGGGAGGCCTCCTCCAGATTCGTGGCCCCACGTCACGGAACTCGTCCTCCTCTTATTGCTGAGGGCTGTAAATGACAGAAATCCGCAAGGGAATTAGCACACGTCTACTCGTGTGTAAAAGTGCTGTTACGAATGTTCTATTCGT
>NW_017179911.1:0-590 GCF_001652005.2 Ceratina calcarata
AACACGAAAGTATAGAAAATTCGATGAGACAAAAAATGAAAAAGGATGTAAAAACGGTCCCGGACCGACTGGGGCACGCGAGGAAAATCAAAATCCCAGAAACACAAACAACGACACCTAGCCGAAAACGTAGGAAACAGATGTACAACCTCTCAATCATACGAGAAACAAAACATAAAAACATATAAAAAATAAATAGAAACAGGATAAATCGACAAAAACAAAGAATATGTATACAAATCGCTATAGCAAAGACATGTCTACGGGACGAGGTCGATAACAAACGATCTAGATGTTTTCAGAATAAATCTCACGTTAAAAATACCCCCGAATCGCTGTAGCGGAGACACGTCTATGGGACGGGGTCGATTACACACGATCTAAATGCTCTCAGAATAAACCCCCAGTAAAAACCCACGAATCGCTGTAGCGGAGACAAGTCTATGGGACGAGGTCGGTCACACACGATCTAAATGTTCTCCAGAAAAGATCAGACGATAGACCAAAAGTAAAATCGGGACGCCTTAGCGTTCGTGGGAACGTCCGCCGCGGACGATTCCCGCTTTCCGCGACTGTCCGCCGATGTCGCG
>NW_017179912.1:0-590 GCF_001652005.2 Ceratina calcarata
GCCGCTCCGGTTTAAATTAACGATTCGCGATCACAGTACTTCTTGGGGCAGTGTTGATGTCCCGTGGAGGTCGTTCCGAGATTTCGGACAAAAACCGCGGATTAAATAGTCATTAGGTTCCGTTAAAAGATTAATGTCCTTTGATTCCGCTGATACGTCCAATTAAAAACACGCAGAGTGCGACGAAATTCCGTCGTACATATTTATACATAAATAAGCGGTATGTTTAAAGAATAATAGAAATATGAGTTTTATAACAGAAATTAAGATTTATCTCGTTCTGACAATGAGCAAGGGACGTGTCTAGGAATATTGCTAGAGGGACACGATAATAGACGTCGAATAAACAGTTCAATTTTCATCTATTTCTGAACATACAGCCAGGTTCCATCAATAAAGTTTGATTCGCTCCCATCAAACAATCCCACAATTTACATGCAAATTTTTAAATTGGTATTTGAAACGTTTTATTTGACAGTCAATTCTTATTTAAACCGACATTCCAAACACAGTATTGTACCACTCGGTATTATATATACATAATACATAAATTTTTAAGTGAAGAGTGACAGTGGTGTAATGAAATTGAG
>NW_017179913.1:0-590 GCF_001652005.2 Ceratina calcarata
TATAAAAATATTTATTTACAATCTATGCGCATTAAAACAATCATATCGAATAGAAAACAGTAAACTCTATTAGTATGCTTTGAGAACAATGTACATATTTCTGTCACATTTAAACAAACTTATCGTACATTAAATCTAAAAAATTTCTATCAATTGCATCCTCACGCTATTCCCATTCATGCGGTATTAAACGAACTGTTTTATGCAAAAATATATGCAGTTCTAATTTAATTGAAATGAACATTAAAATGAATGGTACTTGTGAAAGAATGTCTGTTAGCTTAAAATATAAAGAACCTCCTGTTTCCTCTCAATTAATCCCTATGAAGTGTTCAAGGGCCGCAAATGGGCTTTTCCAGGCGAGATTGGCGTTTGAGAACGAGTGGCAGTCAAAGGCACCATAGGCGCCCAAGGCGAACACGAGCTGCTCAAATCATCATCCGAGTATGAAAAAGTACATTCGACCCGTGTTGTTCAGCGCGTTTCTCATAAAAAGGGCATAAAGAAGACCATTTTACGTGTACAAGGTAGATCGAGAATATACAGGGTGAGTCTCCTAACATGACGACCTCAAATAACTCGTAAGGTGT
>NW_017179914.1:0-813 GCF_001652005.2 Ceratina calcarata
GGGGGGGTTATGTCGGCCCAGTTCGGTTTCGAGGTAATTGCCTGCCGAAGGAGGGTCAGAAATAAATAAGCCGGAAGCGTAGAAATTCGGGAAGAAAACAACAACTCGTGGGTTAATATATGTAGATTATCCCCTAGCGGAGATATTTACTAATCGTATTTCTTATGATAATTGAATTTAATGAATATAATAGAAATAAAGGACGAAGCATATCGGATCGTACATAAATTCCTAGTGAGTTTTGCAACGGTGGCCACTTGGGGGTTCCCCGGTCGCATAGTAAACCAGTAGCTTTGACACGTACTATCCTTACCGCGACGACGGTAACTCGAAATTGAATTCCGAGTTGATTGCGGCGTGTATTAAATTACAAATGTTACCGGCGGAATATTACACGTTGTAAAACAACATTAACGATGCTATCTACGTGCAGACATTCCTTGCTAATTGTGTCTCTTTATTATTTATAGCTCGGGAGGTAGCTTTGTTCAAGATTTCATAGCGAGATGCTTGGGTTGAAATCATTAGTTCATAATTTACGACACGATACTGAAATGAAGGATCGACAATTTTGTTTAACGATGTTTCACGAATTATACAGAGTGTTTCATAAATGAACACTTTAGGAATAGATTTCTAATGCTTAGAGAAGAAAAGAGACTATAGTAACTTTTCTGTTTTCTCTAAGCAATAGGAATCCATGATCCTGAAGTTGGCTTCAACTAGTGGCCACACATGGGAACTAGTAAAATTCAGTCAGCCATTTGTACACAAATTAAATGAGCTTTTATTATGCTAAACTAATTATATAAG
>NW_017179914.1:1348-2246 GCF_001652005.2 Ceratina calcarata
TTTATATCAAACAATGCAATATTTAGGTCAGATTAGGTTTGCTTAGGTTAGGTTCGCTGACCTTGGAATGACGAATAGAGAGTCAATGTTGTGACCAATCAAGTTCCAAGAAATACTCTGCTGTATAAAAAAAATCTAGTAATCGATTAATCGGTTTAACTGATTTCCAATTTGAAGATAGAAGGCATTGTGCCTTTTAGTGGTGCCCTCATGTTTAATCCTGTGATAAAACGAGCGTATGGCGGCTCGCTGATAAAAGCTGAAATTTCGGCGAATATAAACTGTGCCACAAATTCCAGCTTTGACTCAGATTTATGATGTAATAGTATCAAAAAATCTTCATACCTTCTATAAAATGTAAATCGAACAGAAAATTGATATGAAGTATTTTTTTAATCACATAAAACAGTCGTATTATGTAATACAAACAGTCTTGTTGACTCGCGTGTGATTGCCTCAAAGAGTAATGAGTCCGTGGGTGGAACAGTGGGACTCGGTCTCTGTGCAAGTAGGCGAAAGCTACTCGAAAATCTAAACGTTCCCTTTTCATAAACGTGGAACCTTGCACGCGTGTGCGCGATGAGCGCACGGGACAATGGACAAACTGACGACGCATTGTTCGTCAAAAACGAAAACGGAGCAGCAGCAGCAGCGGCCCAGCTATCGTTGGACGCACGTCAATGCGAAGAACGCGATTCCAAAAAGGAAATATGAAACCCAGACGTCGTAGTGGTTAATTAATTTCACTCTGAATTATTTAATTAGTATATTGAAGATTTTATACATTCTATAAAATAATTCGAGAAGATATGAGAAATAGATTTAGTATTAAAAAATATATAAGAACGTTATTATGTGGAAGAAAAATTATTCATTAATATCTTATTTTTTTTAGAAT
>NW_017179914.1:2997-3807 GCF_001652005.2 Ceratina calcarata
ATGGCGTATTCCTATTTAGTGTGTATCTTACTGTATTGAAATATACAGGTTAGGTTGAGTTAGGTTAAATCTTAAGTGTGTATTTCTATTTAGTGTGTATCTTAGTATGTATAAATATACAGGTTAGGTTAAGTTGAGTCTTACTGATTGATGCATATATTAAATATGGAATAGAGACATGGCGTCTATCATAATTTTTTTCAAGCTATCGATCTTGAGGGACTAAGAAGAGTAAGTCGTCAGGGTAGGTAAAGATCCTCGGAGGTCGTTCCTCGGCGACATCGTTCATTAATAAAAGCTCGAGGAGCAAGCTGGGAGAATGAGTGCTCGACTGGTTAGTCCGCAAATAAACGAGGAGGACGCGGCGATCTAACCGGTAATATCGTGCAAGTAGGTTAATCCATCATTGATATAGGTGGAAGGTATATTAATGGCTGGCCACTCCTCCAGCTAAGAAACGTTGGTAATGAAGTAAGTGCGATGCCAGCCAATCATTAATCAACCATTGCCAACCGTGTACTCTTCTGTCCACAACTTTTGAACTTTCGAACGTTTATTTAAAAATAGATAAATTCCAATCAGTGATGCTCTGGTTTAACGATTATAAATTAGAACATTTAGTTGAATTATTAAAATATGTCTGGGTAATTAAAATGGCTTGCTAGTACGTTCAATGGCGGGTACCGGATTTATGTTCCGGCCATCGCTGCCATGTTCGTGACAATCCGCCATGATGCATAGTTTCATACACTCATTTTATTTAAATTTGTCGTGTGCATTCCTATGTATCTTACTATATAGATATATATA
>NW_017179914.1:4261-4949 GCF_001652005.2 Ceratina calcarata
TCACGAGCTACCCAAGAAAATTTATTCACAGATTTATTAAATTTAGAAAAACTTATAATCCTGTTGAATAAAACCAAAATTCTAGTGAGAAAACTAGTGAGAAGAGGAGGATTGGGCGGTTGTCTATGATGGAGGACACGCTGGGGATTTGTCGGTGGCTCTGCCGGTAATTTTGCTGCTCTTAATTAACCGTTCGCGGTTTTACACTTGGCCTGCGCGGAATCTGTAACAACTCCGCGGCTCCGCACCCCCCCTCCCCGTTCCTGCGAACTTTCCATCGACGAAGATGAACCATTAAGTCGATTAAATGGCACGAAACTTTTTCAAACTTCGAGAGTGGAATTTTTCATCCGCGCCGCTGCTCCTAGCCGTCTCAAAAAGTGACACTCGACTCTACTTACAATTTTAATCAACGATCAATCATGATTCTACGGTTTTATAATGTACATCGAATCTTCTATATATATATAAAAATGGATGTAGGTAAATGACGCTGCAGCACATAGACTTCTATACCGTTCAACCACTAATTTGTAACCGATCGCAATGAAAATTAGTATACTTAGGTATTTGAGCACGGAGAATATGTTCGCGCTATTTAATTTGTTGTAACTCGCCACCAGATAGCGCTGCAGCACATAAACTTCTATACCGTTCAACCGATCGCCATGAAAATTGGTATACTTAG
>NW_017179914.1:5179-6162 GCF_001652005.2 Ceratina calcarata
ACATTAAAATTCTTTTTACTTTAACTTAAATTATAATAAAATCCAACAGTATCGATTAAAAAAATAAGACGTGGACTTATTACTAGTTTTTTAATTTTCTCCCCTAGGGGAAACTAACATATGAACATAGCTGACTCAATTTCATTGTTACTAGATGTACAGAGACGTTCTTTCCTCTTATGAACAACTATTATTCCAGTCCCTCGACCCTAGGCAAACTTCGTGTCAAGGTGTTATTGCCTGAAAGATGCTAGTACCTGGTCCCATCATCCTGCTACCATTATCTAACGACTTGAACCCTGAAAAAAGGTACAGAGGTACCCTAGTCGTTAAGGTCGTTCTTCTTACGAGAAGGACTAACACGTTTGACACATTAGAAAAACCCAACGGATGTCATTTCACGTGTTAACGTCCGAAGGTGTAATTTCTAGTCACACTACAATTTCTAGTAGTTGGCACACTTTTCTACAATTCTAGTTTTTCTATATTTTACATGATATTATTTAAGATTTTATAATTCTATTTTTATTAAATACTCTCAAGTGAAATATGATCGTTTGGCACAAAGAGAAACTGTTAATTACAGTAGAGAATGTTGTCGTTAGGAATTTGATAATGTGGAAAGAAAGGACTGTTCGTATACTCGTGAAGGTGATAGAAACAGAAGATCCGTGCAAGTTCTAATAGAACTGTTCCGAAGTTTGCTTAGAATCTAGACTTTGATTAGAACTATCTCGGACTTCTAGATGTAAACTTGGCGATATGCACCGAGTTTAACCGGGACTGACTCCAGTCGAAAATATGCACCAACTTCCTTCGCCCAGTATACTGTTAATAACTCGGACTCTCCGTTTGTCTTGTTTATTAGAACTCACTGACGCTACATTCACGTTCTATTAATTCACGTTTCCCTCGACATCTGCTATTTATATGACTTATGGTTAATTAATAATAATAATAATAATAATAATAATAATATAATA
>NW_017179914.1:6173-7447 GCF_001652005.2 Ceratina calcarata
TTATTCCCCCAATAAAAAGCTAGGTTAGATTTGCTGAATGTAAGAAGAAGAAAGGAAGGAAGGAAGGAAGGAAGGGAAAAGTAAATTAGGGTAGAACAGAGGGGTTGGATTGGGAGATGTGATCTGAAAAACATTGCTTCGATCCCGGTCGCTTAAGCTGAAAAGTTTCGCTAGAATTGGACTTTACATTATTTTGAGGTGAAATCGAGACTGGGAGCTTGTTTCGGCCAGATTGCTCGGCTTCAGGGAAGTACAGTGAGGGAAGGGGGGAGGGAGGGATCCCGATTGTCGTATCCGCGATAGGAACGAAAGCGTTCCCGGTTGCATTTGAAATACGATTGCAGATTGGATTAAAGACAAGAGTCTTTTCCTTCCCCCTCCGCCAATAGACTACGATTTAACCTAACCGATGCGACAAGACCATTCTAGTATCTTTTCCTTCCGTTTCAGGTACGTCCAAAACGTTCCCTTCGTTTCCCTCATAGAAATCATCACCCAAAATGGCATATTACGAAAACCAATTATTTTAAATTTGTTTATTGCACATAAAATATCTGATAAACGTTGAATGAAATTATGGAAAAGTTTCGAACTAGAAAACTGTGGTAGCGAATTAAATTAGAGTGGGAGAAAAGTTTGCACATCACGCGTGGAGGCTCGTCTATACTCTAGGTAAATTAAATCGCGGGAGATTCATCCATTATTTCGCGGAGTAATTAGTAAATTACTTCTCGTCCCGCCGGCGAGGAAAGCCGACCAACGCGCCCTCCGCCCCCCCCCACTGCCCGCGTTGGTGGTTGTTCAAACATTTCGACGATAACGCGAAGTCTAATTTTTCGCGTAATCGTTCGACCGGTACACGAAAATATTTAAAACTTTCCATTATCCACTGCGAATATCAACGCCATTTTATTTATCTGAATGGCGGCCGGATTGAATGGCTTTCCTTTCAGAAGGTTTCAACTGTGGTTAAGACATTCAGTAAAGAGTGCCATCGACGTAATCAAAGGCAGTGAAAAAAAAAATTATCTTTTCATGCTGCCAACACCTTTTCTCTGATCCCGTTTCATCTTTACAGAGAATCTACGGATCTGTGTTAACCACGTTTACGTGTCTCGTAGCCCGTGAACATGGTTTTTGAATAATGAAAGAGATTTTATTAAATACGAACCTCGTGAAAGCGACGGAAGTATAATAAAACTGTGTAATGGTTGGAATTTTTTTCAATATTATTAGTAGACAGTGGGTCTTTATGTTACATATTTTTATAGAAA
>NW_017179915.1:0-590 GCF_001652005.2 Ceratina calcarata
ATTAAATATGAGAGTCTATTTGTAATGTATTTGTAAGGCAATTCACGGATGAAGAAAAAACTTGACAGTGACACTGTTGACTGAGATACTAGCGTGCATCCGATGTCGCGGATGCACTACCTAAATGACAGCGCGCAAAGGCAAGGAAAAAGGTGAAACGGGGTGGAATTTTTATCGCGACCAGATAGATACAGGCGTAAAAAGCTGGTGTAGCAGCCCGTAAATAACCGCGTGCCGAGCGGTGGCGGCGGCAGCGGCGGCGGCGGGGTCGCGACGCAATCGAGTTTTTATTGCGCGTTCACATGTACCCTTCGCTGCCACGCATGTACACGCATGTCGCGTCCCGACGTGAAACAATAAATCATAGTTAACCCGGAAGATATAGCACTGTTCGTTGCGTATGATCGTCTACGCGAATTCTTCGAATAACAAATAACTTGATTTAGTAAATTAATTACATTTTTTAGAATGAATGACGAAATTTTGAAAAATTGACATTTTTCACATGTGATAGTATTCTTATGTATAACTCAAGTATATGTAAAATAAATATTGATAATGTGTTACGATTTTAGAATATAAATTATGCT
>NW_017179916.1:0-590 GCF_001652005.2 Ceratina calcarata
TAGATCTGTTTGCCCTTTCTACAACACCATTACTCTGTGGTGTTCTTGGTGGACTTAATTTATTCATTATTCCTTTTATCTTCAACCGTTTTTAAGTTTTAATCCCAAAAATTCTCCTCCATTGTCAGATCTTATGGCTTTTAATTTCAATTCTGTTTGGTTCTCTTTCAATATTATCATTTCTTTTAATTTCTCTGCTGCTTCACTTTTATATGTCAACAATACAACGAATATCATTCTAGAATAGTCATCTATAATCGTGAAAATGTACTTCTTATTACCACGAAATGCTGGATATACAGGGTGTTCCGTAAAGGGTGTAAGAGCCGAAAATGGCAGATAGGGAGAGTCTTCCTGAACAACAATTTCCTTTGTCAAAATGCAGAATGGGGCTTGGTTACCGAGTTATTAAAAAAAAACACGGACCAATCAGAGCGGTCGGTCGACGCGGGCTCCGACTCGGGAGCGTTGGCTCGAATCCGGCCGCCCGGCGTTTCACGCGTTTGGACAAGTGCTCCGCTCAGTACGAAGCGTATTACAAACTACATGAACAACAATGCAAGGAAATTGTTGTTCGTGTGTTATTATGA
>NW_017179917.1:0-589 GCF_001652005.2 Ceratina calcarata
CTTATCGTCTCCCAACTTCTCATTCCGCATCAATTGCTGGATTTTAGTGTCCTGAATTGGGGAGTAAATCTTCAACAGTCGATTCTTCATCGCCTCGTATTTTCCGTCGGCCGGCGGTTACACTGCAATGTGGCGAACATCGGCCAAAACCACATCACCCAAGTTGATGATTAAGTATTTGAATCGGCTGGCATCATCCGCGATGCCCGCAATGTCGAAAACTGTTTCCAATTGCAGGAACCACATGATCGGATCCGTTTTAGAAAACGGCTGGATCCTCGGCTGCATTAACAACTTACTAGCACTTGCAGCGGTAGCGGGTGAGGCAGGATCTCCCTGCGACAGGGAACTCACCGGAGTATCCATGAGTGCAGTCTCTTCCGCTGCTTGAGGGGATGAAGAATCCTTGTCACTATCACGATTCGTGGAACGCGTATTCACCATTACCGGTGCACAGGCTAGATAGTCTCTGTTGCGTCGGATTTCAAAGAAAAGTTCGGATCACCACTGTAACTGAGTCTGAACAGAGTTCGGATCGCGTTTGAATCACATTGATTCACATCGATATCACATCGAACGCGACGGTCAC
>NW_017179918.1:0-589 GCF_001652005.2 Ceratina calcarata
ACCAGCAATGGGCAACAGGCTGATAGGCCTATAACTAGCAGCCAAATCTTTAGGTTTGTCGTTCTTATGAATCGGCGAAACTCTCGCAACTTTCCACGCCGATGGGAAGTGTGCATTCGTCAGACAATACTTGAAAATGTAGTAAAATTGGCAGCAAACTTTGAAGGACGCGTTCTTGAGCATCAACGACGTGATCCCATCACCCGGAGCCTTCCGATTTCCCAGGGTCCTGAACCGATACTGGACCTCCCGCGAAGACAGGTCTCCAAGAATCATCGAATCAGTATCAATTGCTTCGCAAGAATTAACTAAATCGGCAATAAACGCATCAACCGTTTGTTGATGCAATGAAGATGATCTAGATGGGTCCCTGTAAACCATCTTAAATTGATCGGCAATAATTAAGTCCGCTTTGCCCCGGGCGTCGGTCACCTCGCGCCCGTTGTGTTGAAAAATCGGAAAGGGCCTAGCTGGATAACGGGGTCAAATGTGCCCTTGAGCCGAATGAAACGCCGTTTGCGCCACTCGATAGCTTATCAAAAAAGAAACATTCACTCCAATTTTTAACGCTATATCTCAACCAGGGGGG
>NW_017179919.1:0-589 GCF_001652005.2 Ceratina calcarata
ATTATTATTATTATATTACCATTGAGATTATTATTGTCTAGTTATCTCGAGAAGAGTATTTACTATTTACATTTCATTTATCTACCATCGTAACTGTTGATTAGTATAGCGTATTATACGTCGATCAGATCGAATCATTTATTATTAATTGTCGTAGATATAGAATGTCATCGTATATTATATACGTAATTGATTAATCACGTATATATTATATATATAATAAGTAATTGTTGATAGATGGTCAACCACACGTATTTTATACGACGTAATGAGTATCCGTTTACGACTCGGCATCACGAGAACAGTTTCATGATCACGTCATTAATTCATCCCTTCGTCGACTGTTCAAAGTAATTATTTCGTTCGATGTCAAAACGGATAGAAGTTGATCCACTTTAGTTCCGGAGATAAGCGAATATTTTTCTTTGAACAGTGCACGAAGGTTGGATGTTTAAAGGGACTTGTCAGTGTGACCGCATAAATTTTTGGGAATTTTTTTTTAAAAAAAGGTCTAAAGTTCGATCGTAACTTGATTTAGAACAGGATTGGGCAGATTTTATTTCAGAGGCGACAAGAATGTGTTTTACAA
>NW_017179920.1:0-589 GCF_001652005.2 Ceratina calcarata
TAAAATTTATTCCAACGTTTGTTAAGTATCATAGTATATAAATTGAAAAACATTTTAATTTATAATAAGAGTTCCGAGAAGAACAGTGGCAATGAGCGAGAGAAGACAAATTTTAATAACTCTTGATATGCAATTTCTCATGATTAACATGGAAACTACATTGCAATAATAAATATGAGTGAGAACTATAAAACTTAGGGACTTTAAGATCAATTTCGTTTTAATCAAAATAATCGAACTCGAATACCATAGGAACAGGTTCCGATTAAAGGCAAGATAGCAAAGCGATTCAACAGAATTTATCACTGTCGATGCAACAATACGTAGATCGAGCCGAGGGTCGAAAGTAAAAGAAAGAAGGACCGCTACTCGATGAAAAGGCTGCACTTAACGTGGCGGGAATATATCGTTTTGCAGGATGGAGTGGAAGTGAAATATATGATCTGGCTTATCGAGCCAATTGAACGTACTATTTATTGTCCATTTGCTATTTTACGTTGCATACTCTCTAGTAAATCGTAAAGAAACGCGTTTAGGAACTAGAATTGTTCTGGTCCGTATTGAATTTATAAAAGACGTTAAACAAGCC
>NW_017179921.1:0-589 GCF_001652005.2 Ceratina calcarata
ACCAGTTCAGATTTAAATGGAATAATTCGTCTGATGGTTATTGAAAATGATTTGTGTCACATCAGCTTTCAGATTTCACGCATAGTAGCCATTGACGGGATAGGGAATCGTTCTGGACGATTTTTTTTTTTAATTAAACAGAATAGTTTAGATTTCAATGTTAACCGTTTGCCTCACAGTTATTGGAACGATTTAAGTGACATCAGAGGTGATTTTTTTGCATGCATAACTCGGTTGTGGGCGAGGATAGAAGGAATTGTTGTAGAGTGTAGCGTTTTCACGCTCGACGTCACAGTAGATAGAGGAGGCGGTATCGGCGGAAAAAGAGAGGCGAGGTAGCAAGAATTCCTCTCTTTGACGAGGAATTCCTATAGCGGATTCAATTTATACACGTATCGACATGTAGGTACGTTACCAACACTAATCCCCATCCGGGCATCCGCCGGTGCAACTGCTTACAGGCGATATTAAATTTGTGCTGCGGTTTCATAAAAATACTTCAGTTTTTACATTACAGCCCGCCAACTCCTCCCTTTAGCTCGCCTGTAACTTGTTATATTAAAAATTTCTTTACGATTCCGCTAACCCG
>NW_017179922.1:0-589 GCF_001652005.2 Ceratina calcarata
ACAGTAAAGAAAAGAATGTAGAAATTAAAAAAGGACAGATACGAGTAGAACAATTTTGAATAGGTATTACAAAAAATTGTTTAATTAACGTTCAGAGCTTTTAGGTCCGAGAAGAATGTTTGTTGCGATTTTTATAGAAACTTTAAAAGATGCACATTTAAATATTAATATACATTTATTGATTTATTGAATTATATTTGCTATTTTATTTCACACTTTCTTATGCAACTTGTAGATCCCTAAAAGTAATGCAAAATATGTGTTTGTACCATTTAATACTACATAGCTCCTTCTCAGATAATCAAGACAAAATTCGTTTCAATGTTTAGTTTGACTTTGGTCCTTATTTTATTCAGAACAGACAATCCTTGGAATGAAATTAGTTAAAATTCAATACTTCTGATATACTAATATACTCACTTATCTCTTTAATCCACCTATCAAAAATCGGAACTAACTTTCCGAACAATCCAATATTTGCTTTTCTCTCTTTATTTTAATAACGGTCATTTTATATGGGAATAAAAGTATACATACTGGCTTGTCAGATAATATTTCACGCCCTTATGGAAAACCTCTTCCGTTATGG
>NW_017179923.1:0-590 GCF_001652005.2 Ceratina calcarata
ATAGTATAGGAATGATTAAAACACTTTAATAATAAGTAATTAATTATACCACTAGATATATTCCTGAATGGTTTTATTTTGAATTTCTATGTAAGAAACTTAACATTTCTACATTTTCGGAATATAATCTACTCCGTTTTTCGTTAACTATGTTTCCTGCTGTAGAAAACAACCGCTCGCTGGTCACCTGAGTGGCAGGGATTGCTAATAAATTCCTTGCAACTGCTGCTAATTGAGGGAATCTAATAATATTAGCTTTCCACCATAATATTATATCTGTGTTGTGAGAGACTACATGTTCCGCTAAGTATAATCGTACTTCCTTCTCCTTTTTATCGTCGAATGTCTCAGTCTCACGATCGGAACTTCTCAACACAGTTTTAAAAAAGTTATGTAATGTAGATTTTGTTGAACCTAAGCAATNCAAGCTTTAAAAATTATAAATTTGTAAGCAACCCTAGAAAACAAGGATGAGGGGGTACAGCCCTATTAATAAATGATAAACTGCCTTTTAAAAATGTGATTATCCCTGAGTTCATAGAGACAACTGTAATAAAGATTAAAATTAATGTTAGCGACAACTTATTCAT
>NW_017179924.1:0-589 GCF_001652005.2 Ceratina calcarata
AAACGATGCAAAAAAAAAAGCAAACGGTGACGTGTTACTCACCTTGAACTTGTGCTGGGGAGTTTAACGTAAGTTATCCAAGAAACCTCGACGATATTACGAACCGGTGGAATCCAACGTACAGCATAAAGATCGCTGGTACTCAACGGCACCGGTGAAACATTCGAGAATAGTATCTTAAGGACGAATTTTCACGACTGACGCGTCCTTCCTGTTTACAAAAAATTAAATTGTTTACGCAAAATCTGCCTTTCATGCCTGATTCTAATTTCTAATAGGGGAACAAATTCGTAATGAAAAATTTATTTCATAGTATTCATTCCATGTACTTCAAGGTGAACTTTGCATATCTAATTATTGACGCGATTTTAATACGCGTAAAAAATTTGCTGACACGAGTCAATGCAGGAATTGTTCCAATGATAAAGATTCTTCGAAATTAATGTGAACATTAGAATTACAAATAGCTTGGTGAACGTCGGTGTAATTTATCATTATTTGATACTTTACACTTTTCGTTGAAAAATGATTTTTTTTTTTAATCTTTTTTATCCTTAGTCACTTAGAATTCGAACTGTCAACAATATGC
>NW_017179925.1:0-10973 GCF_001652005.2 Ceratina calcarata
GAAGATCGGGACGTAATATTCCCCGGTTATTCCGGACTCCAGGCCCGACGTCCGATGTGTCCAGGGACCTTCATTACTTCTTGAATAAACGGCATTAAAAACAGTGAAAATCCGTGTCAGCTTCATTTCGCGTACGTACCTCGATTCCGGACCCGTTAGGGGCCACCTATCCCCTAACAAAGGTGGTAAAGAGTTGGTACCACCTCTCCCGCAATTAGGGCTAACGGCGTTCCAGCATTTTCGAAGACGGAGTGATATATAACTCCCTTCCTTCGCGCGCCGCGTAAGTCTTAGTGACAACGCGCGACGGAAAATGCTATGGAACGTCATATCGTGTCGGACAGTGACTTTGAAGAAAGTTTGGAGAACGTGGTGGAAAGCTTATCAAGAATGAGCGGACAAGACACAAGTTGAGACGTCCCTGTGGAAACCTCCAATAGTGCCGCTGCAACGGCTGAAAATAATGTGGTCCCGATGGTGGAGGAGGAACCAGCCAGACGCGCGGAGTACCTGGTGGCTGTGCTTCCTGGTTGGGGTTAACTAAGGATACCGAGCCACGTCCCATCAAGGTCACGGAGGTACCGGTGCTCCGTTGACGGGGGGCGGTGGCTCCTGAAATGGGACCCAGCCGGGCATCTAGTGTCATTACTATATCGGGATCGAGCTGGTCCAACGGCCCAGCCTCCTCTGCGGACAGCTGCTCCTGCGTCGAGCGTCACGTCGAGCGGTCGCTCACTCAATGATCTCCTTCATATTGGGCCGAAACTACATAGAGATATAACCATCATCTTAACGAATTGGCGGCTGTACCAATTCGTGATGGTGGCGGACATTGAAAAGATGTTCCGACAAATTCTCGTAGCCCAAAAGGATAGATGCTATCAATGCATAGTGTGGCGTGCACCAGAATCCGAGCAGCTTACGGCTTTCGGATTAAACACCATGACGTATGGCACGGCGTGTGCCCCATATTTATCCATGCGTACCCTTCTCGAACTCGTGCGAGAGGAAGGAGCTAAGTTCCCACTCGCCGTTCCAGTTCTAGAGAAGGATGTTTATGTCGACGATGTGTTCATCAGCGAACCTGATAAAAAACGAGTGGAAAGCATTCGGACTCGGGTGTGCCAGCTGCTGCAACGAGGAGGTTTCCACTTGAGAAAGTGGGCGGGAAATTCAGCGGAACTGCTGCGAAATATCCCGGTAAGCCAGCTTTCTCATGCGGTCGACCTTTCACTTTTCGAAGATTCGGAATTAAAGGTGTTAAGTTTACGATGGGTACCATCGGCGGAATATTTTTACTTCAATTTAACCAGATTTCAACCATCTGCAACTCCTCCCACGAAGCGTTCTTTGTTCTCCGAGATTGCAAAGCTCTACGATCCCCTTGGTTGGTTGTCACCAGTGGTCATTAGAGCAAAGATACTAATGCAGTCCCAGTGGTTGGAAAAACTGCAGTGGGACCAGTCCGTATCAATGGCAACTCACAGAACATGGAATCACTTCTGTGCGGATTGGAGTAAATTGAACGAGTTAAAAATTCCGCGATGGGTTGGAATAGGAGCAGATGTCATCTCCGTGGACTTGCACGGCTTTTGTGATGCATCGCTCGCCGCGTATGCCGCCGCCGTGTACATACGGGTAAAAACGGCAAATAACAAGGTGGTAAAATCTTCGTTAATGGCAAAATCGCGGGTCGCTCCCATCAAAACGCGTACCGACCCAGTTCTGGAACTGAACGGGGCCTTCCTCCTTACAGAACTGCTAAGACACGTTGCGAATTCGCTTGCGGTGCAAGCAGAGCGTATATTTTGTTGGACGGATTCATCAATTACGCTCGCGTGGATTAGAAAGCATCCGTCGACCTGGAAGCTGGTCATAGCGAACCGGGTGTCCAAAATACAGACCACGTTGCCCACCGCGGTTTGGCGGAACATCCCGACGCGTTCAAATCCTGCCGACTTGAATTCTAGAGAAGTCGATGCAGCAGAACTTCTGGAGTCGAAGCTGTGGACGCAGAGACCATTGTGGTTGCAAAAATGCGAAGCAGAGTGGCCTATGACTCTTACTTCCATTGATACCGACGAGGGTAAACGTGTGTCCTACGCCCACGTCACCACCCCGAAGAGAGAATGGGAGCTGTTATCCCGCTTCTCCAAGCGGAGTCGTCTCCTTCATGTGGTGGCTTACTGTATCTGTTTTTATCGGATACTAAAGGGTGAACGGATTAAGCATAAAACGGCGCTCGATTTCGCCGAGTTGCAGGAAGCAACAAATCGAATCGCTCGGCATTTCCAGCGTATTCACTTTGAATCGGAATATTGATGTTTGGAAGAACATCGTGCAATTCCTGCGAGTTCCCAATTAATCAGTCTGAACCCCTTGTTAGACGAGTATGGCGTTCTGCGAGTCGGTGGAAGACTTAGTCTCCCATGCGATTACCGCATTCTTCAAAGTTTCCAATTATCCTGCCGAAGCACGATGTGTCTACATCGATAATTCGGCAGTGTCATGTGAATACGCTGCACGGAGGAATGCAACTGACGATGGTCACCGTCAGGCAGCTATTCTGGATTATAAGCTGCCGTAATGCAAAGCGCACGGTGATTCATAAGTGCATAGAATATATTCGATGGCGTGCACAGCCATCGGTGCAAATAATGCAGAACTTGATCCCGGAACGGTGTCGTCCGGCGCGTGCATTTACGAATTGCGGAATGGATTATGCCGGGCCTTTTCAAATCCGAGACTCCGCCGGCCGAGGAAAGACGGCGCATAAGGCGTACATAGCAGTTTTCGTCTGCTGTGCAACGCGAACCGTCCATGTCGAACTCATGCACGACTATTCGACAAATGCATTTTTGGCTGCGTTCGATCGCTTCATTGCACGAAAAGGAGTACCCTTCCTGTGTATTCAGCGATAACGGCACGAACTTTGTTGGATCGAATAATGAGTTAACGCGAGAATTCAATCGCTGTTGTAACCCGCCAGAATGGCGCGATAAATGCAGTGGATTGGGAGTGCGATGGAGGTTTAATCCACCCAGTGCACCGCATCACGATGGTATGCAAGAAGCCGGTGTGAAATCGGTGAAACATCATCTGAAAAGGATCATGGGAGATTTCACACCGACCGGGGAAGAAATGCAGACGTTGCTCTGTAAAATCGAGGCGAGTTTGAATTCTCGACCGATTGCCCCGTTAAGCGACAGCGCGGATGAATTCGCGACCCTCACACCTGGTCATTTTCTGGTGGGCGGTCCGCTGAATGCGCTTCCGCGGGAATCTGTAGAAACGGAAAAAGTCACGCGGCTTACGCGTTGGAGAGTTCTACAGAAATTCCATGAACAACTCTGGAGACATTGGACGAGGGATCTCATCTATCTCCAGCAGAGAAACAAATGGCAAACCACTCAGGAGCAGTTGCAGCCTGGCGATTTGGTTTTAATACAGAATCCTTTCGTTCCTCCTAATCAGTGGGAGATGGGGAGAGTTGAAAAAGTATTCCCGGGAACCGACGACAATGTAAGAGTCGTCGAAGTTCGGACAGCAAAAAGTACATATAAGCGGCCGATCACGCGAATGTGTAAATTAGCTGTCGATTAAATTCCCATTAAAATCAAATTCGTCAATAATAATAATAATAATATCGAACGATCGGCGGTAACGCTGTTTTTCTGACATCGGCCGTTACACGGGTATCCAAGGCGATGGAAACAGGTGAGAAATACGATCGTTCGATCGACGTTTGTATACCTTTTTCCACTTGTAATATCGAGGTACCACCTCTTTAGACTTTCCCAAAGGTAGATTCGTGGAATTTCGGATTTGCCTATTCCGAGTACGCACTGGACAAGTGCTCAGTACGCTGCGCAACAATGTCGAGCGAACAAGTCCTGGAAGTGGAGCAAGGAGCGATGACCAGCGCGGATTTTAACAATAAATTCACGGAGTGTTTGATTCTCGCAAGTGAAATGACCTCCCCTCGGAACAGTGCTCACGGGGTGGACACATCCGATATGGACGCGACGAATACGAGTGCGGTGGAGACCCCTCGCCCTCCGGAGCAAGCTCCCGCGACTGTGGACAGTCCAGCGAAGCGATCGCTACCCCGGGACGAGGTAACGGTCACACTCCCGCACTGTACCCTGCGGGTGCCAGGACATGTGCCACGCGGTGCAAGGAGGTATAGGTGCAAGGCTCCCAATGGCCGGTACCTCATCCGCTGGGACCAGGACGGATTCGTTTTGTCAGTCGTGCTCAAGCCCATTCAGGGCAACTCGAGCACCGCCGCGGCTCCACAACCTTCGCCGCCACAGCAACAAAGCGCTTCTCCACCACAAACAACGCAGCCGCCTCCTTCAACCACGGCGACACTAGCTCAGGCAACCGAACCCAGTGCAGCCCCAATTCGGGGCAGAAGACGAGAAAACCGGAACTCGCGACCGTATTCTAGGAATAGACGGGAGGCGCCGCGAAGGGAGGCATCGCCTGTGCGGTCATCGGACCATCGCAGGCCCCGAGAGGACCGACATCGGGAGGACCGGCGATCGGCAGAAGGGCATCGGTCAGACCGACACCGAGCCAGGCGACTGGAGCGACCGCCGGCCAGGACCGCTGAGGCCCAACCGCAGGACGGGACGAACCTGCTGACCCCGGACCACCGAACGCAGCTCGGTCTTGTCCTACAGACCACTTTAAATTTGCTCGGGTTTGGGTGAGTCCCATTCATTTTCTTATTTTCGCGTGTAATTTGCATGTGCTCCTCCGTTCCGCTCTTCAGAATTGCGCGGATCACGCAAAGGGGGCGGTATGTTAAAAATACGCATAAGTCGGAGGGATTCGCATGTGTAACATTCGCCTCCGCACGTAATGCATGCGGAGATTATAGTTCGGAGGAATTAGCTGTCAGCTAATTCCTCGAAAATTAGTACATAATTACGTATTCGCGAGAATTGTGAAATAACGGTCCGGTCTAATTGTTATAGTTAACGCTCGCGGATTAAGAAGTCGTGATCGATTTCTTATGTACCGCAAGCGGTGACTCATACGGGCGTGTATACGCCCGGAGCATGAGTACCAGAGAGTAGCGTATAGTTCAGAGAGGGAGCCGCTTATCGGCAATAATACGTGTGCCGCAGTTTCTAATTATTCCTAAACGGTGTGTCGACCGATGAGCGTCGATACTTTAAATTCGTCGCAAGTTTCTGAGAATTGATTTAATCCGCTTTCCGCCGTGCAGACGTCGTCTGCGATACGGATTAGAACAGCTGTAAGCTGCATAAGGAGTTCCCTAACCCGAATTGGTAATAATTCTGTGACGAACCGTCACGTTATGTCCCCCGACCCCGAACACGGCCACCGATTTCGCCGCCGCGTAATGCGCAGTCGCGACTACACCGGCCGCCGCTAGGCGGCGAAATCACGCGCCACGCGCTTAAGTACCGGTCCTTGAGCCAGGGAAAGGCAGAGTCGATTCTCGCGGACTTTACCGTCCATCACGATTATCACGCTGAGAGACCGTAGCCGAAACGAAGGTAATACGCTCAGCAACTCTCGTACCCAGCCGTTGGCAATTAGAACCATCGACTTCATGCTCCCGCGAATGCACACGGACTTACGTCACTTCGTCGTAGCTCGTTTGCTCGGAACCTCCCCGTTGAGAGGCACGCCGAGAGACCTGCTCCGCTCGTTCGAGACACCCGTGTTTCAGTTTAGTATCCGTAGCTCTAGTACAGTATCCATAGCGTTAGTATAAGATAGCGAATAAGCATTGTCGACTCGTGTAACTCGTTATCCGTCTGCGTCCGCCATAGTATATGTTTAGCATAAGATTCTTTTCACGTCATACGTATATCGCGACGATTCGTTAGCCTTAAACACGCGAACCATTCTTTTCGTAGTTCACGACGACCCATCGACGACACGCCGAACTCAGCGCCTGAAGCAGCGCCCCCGGAGCGGCACCTGTAACCTTAGTTTTAAGTACTGACTGAATAAATTATATTTTTACCAGATATACGTTTACCACCTCATTTCATTACCCGCCTTTAGAATTAAGCACGAAACGTTAGGACCGCGTGACCACTCGGTGGCGCACCTAACCCACTGACTCGGGTCACGCGCGTCACAATTCAGTAAATTTATGCCATTTACAGGATAGCTACTCTTTCGGACTTTAGCACGCAATTTTAAGGCGGTCAAGCCTAGATTGCTCGACTAGTGGATATTCGTGCAACGGAAGTATTTCCGCTGATGAATTTTATGTTCCAAATCGCGTTATATTAAGACGTCGAGTAATTCCGTCTCTTAGCGCACGGAATTTCAGTTATCGTCAGTCTGAGGTAGCTCGGCCGATTCGATTTTAATTCGACGACGTTTGACCGGAGACGTAGGTCTCTCACGATTCTTCTCTTCCCCAATTGATTCTCGAAGGTGTTTCCTTCGGAGAGAATCACTCGATCGTTTTCTGTGCTTGGATCGAGTTCGCTCTCCTTACGAGTCCGTACTTTGGAAGTCGGATCTCTTTGCGGATGCTCTTTTAAGGAGCAGCTTCTTTGCGCGGGTCGTTACCGCTAATGCCCGCTCTGCAATTCTCTATTGTATCCGGGTTAAGACTAGTGCCAAGAGGTACATACGTCCTGTGTGACGTCCTACCGGCTATCATCCTCTGGGCAGTCGTTCAACCAGGCGTCCGTTTGAACGTAATGTTGTAATTCACGGCTCGTCGATCAAGCGGTTTGTAACGCCGTAATACCGAGTTCCTAAGAGAAGAAATTGATAGTTATCTTGGTACGACGTGTCCGACGCAAGGCTCACTGCAGTTTCGTCCTGCGTCATCCAAGTGCAACCGAGGACGATATACGGAGTGCATACAACATTTCGAGTTTCCCGAGGTATCGGTCGAAATACTCGAGTAAGTCACGAGGTACAGAGCTGTTCTCTGTTCGATTTTACGTTAGCTCAGTTACGGAACTTGTCGAAACAAATGAATCTTGCCACTTCCGGCAATAAAGCCGATTTAATGCTACGGCTGGAAGCAGTTTGTCCGGATGGTTCCTGGATGGATAAAATAATGGAGATATCAAATCCTACTCAGGAGACAGGTACGTCTGGTCAAAGGCACGATGTTAGCATCATTAAAAGGAATACGCAAGCCATGGAAATGGAATATATGAAGAGAGAAGCAGAACTACTGCGTAGGGAGCTCGAATTGTCACGTAGAGAGACTGAGATGTTAAGAAGTTCTCCTCAGTCTTCAGTTTCTGCGACTGAGAGTCCTAACGTGAGCATTAAGGCCATGGGAGACCTTTTAAGTGATTTCGATGGATCTGGCTATACGTTCCCTCCTTGGGAAAAGCAGGTAAGAGTGTTGCGTGATATCTATAAGCTGGATGATAACACCACGAGAATTCTGGTCGGGACCAAGTTAAAAGGCAGGGCGCTGCAATGGTTCCATTGGAAGCCAGAACATCTTGCTATGAACGTCGATATGTTGCTGCAAGAATTGAAAGGTATGTTCGATCATCAGTTTAATAAACTGCGGTTAAGAAAGAAATTTGAGGAATGGCTATGGCGATCAAACGAGAGCTACAGTGAGTATCATCATGACAAAGTGATTATGGCTAACCATTTGTCAATCGGTGAGGAGGAAATGATCGATTACTTAATCGAGGGGATTCCGATTCATTATTAAAAAACCAAGCGAAGATGCAATCGTTTAAGTCGCTGTCTGCATTATTAACCGCATTCGACAAAATTAGCTTGAAAACGGATGTCGGTACCAAGAAGAAACTTTCGTTTCTTCAAAGAGCAAAGATGATTCTATTACAACTAAAGAAGTGAATAAGAAGCAATTCCGATGCTTTAATTGCAATCAGGAGGGACATTTGGCGTCGTCTTGCCCTAAGCCAAGAAAAGGGTTCATATTATACTTGTGGGTCCATGGAGCACAATTATAAGGAATGTCCCAAATCCAAGCGAGACAAGAGCGGAACGACGGCTGTTGTTGATTTGTCGAGAGAACCACAGAAGCCATCGGTTCAGCATAAGGAGAGAGTACCGCCCAGAACTCCGTTGACGGAAGTTACTCACGGATGCTGCGTGCTGGTATCGGAAGCGAAGGAATACGACTATTTCATCGAAGCTTTAGTAGACTCGGGCAGTGCAATCAATATTGTTAAGGAAAGCACCTATTTAGAATATTTTCGTGAGTATGCATTAGTACGAGAGAAGTGCGAGACCAACTATGGTGGAATGAGCAAATCACCTTTGATAGTTTATGGGTATGTTACTGTAAAGTTACGCATTAAGTCGATACCGAGCAATATTTTTACAGTCAAATTTGCAGTTGTACCTGATTCTACAATGACTTATGCCCTTTTATTGGGTCGCGAGTTTCTATTTCAGCCTGGATTAATAGTAACCATTAAAGGCGCGAATTGTCTGGAGTTAGAGTATACAGACTCAGCTGCCAGTATTTTAAATATTGAAGTTGTGGAATGTAGTAGTAAACTAGACTCGGTAGCAGATAATCTCGATACAGAACTTCCCTATGAAGCTAAAACTGAATTGTTGTCTTTATTAGATATGTGTGTACATACTAAAGATGGTACGGGTAAGGTTGACTATGAATTTAATATAACGTTAACGGATACAAGTAAGCCGTTTTATTCTAACCCTCGACGTTTGTCTTGGTATGAACGAAGTGAAGTCAAGCGAATTGTTAATGACCTCTTAGAACGAGGTATAATCCGACAAAGCAATTCTAACTTTAGTAGTCCCATAGTATTGGTTAAGAAGAAAGATAATAGTTACCGAATTTGTGTGGATTATCGTGCATTGAATAAAATCACGGTCAAAGATAGATTCCCTCTTCCACTGATTGAGGATCAAATTGACCGCCTAGCGAATAGCTCTTATTATACAAGTCTTGATCTCAAAGATGGATTCCATCAAGAAGCTATGGATTCTATTAAATTCACATCATTTGTGACTCCAGATGGTCAGTTTGAATATGTGAAGATACCTTTTGACTGCCAAACGCACCTTCTGCGTTTCAACGAATTGTAAATATAGTTTTTAAGCCTTTACTCGATAATGGACTAATACTTCTGTATTTAGATGACATTTTAATCGCTACTAAAACGATTGAAGAAAATTTAACTATTCTTCGTGAAGTTCTACCTTCTGCACCCGATTATGTATTTTAGTCGTCGAATGACTGAAACAGAAAGTAAATACCACAACTATGAACTTGAGACAATGGCTATTATCTATGCGTTAGAAAGATTTCGAGTTTACCTACAAGGAATTGCATTCAGTGTTGTGACTAATTGCAGTGCTGTGAAATTAGATCTTAGTAACCTTATGATGATCTTTCAAAACTATTCCTTTGAAATTGTACATCGTACATCAGAACGAATGAAATATATAGATGCGTTAAGCAGAAATGTATTAATTATAGAACCGTTACCGTTTGAACATACTTTAGTGTATAAGTGTAACTCCAAGACCCGATTTTTGCATCGTTGCGTTAAACGCACTGCTGCAGTTCGTCATCCTCGAGGCCGGCCTGGTGCGGTAAGTTACATCGCGCCCTATAGGGTCAGGTCTCGAAGCTCGTTGCTACGAGCTTCCACCAGTTAGGCGGTGTGGAGAGACGAACGTTGAGCGTGATTCTGCTCCGTTTCACGGCAAGGGACTTGCTGGAAAAGCCGCTGCACTTATCGAGAAAAGAATACAGTCCACTGCGCAGAGTTCTGCCCAGAAGCGGCAATTCTTTCCGCACGAGCTTGAAGTGCGACGAAATACTCATTAATTCGCATTTGCAACATTACAGAAATTCAGAACGTCGAAGACGTTGAATCGAAGAAGGAGGCATAAGAGGACGAGCACTGACGGCGCCGACATACCCGACGAAAACTGGGACGGACCATTCCCCGGCTATTCCGGAAACCAAGCCCTGAAGTCTTGCGTCCCAAGTGCACTTCATTGAATACACGGGATTTAACAAGTGAAAACCAGTGTCCGGTTTATTTCGCGTTTATACCTCGATTCCGGACCCGTTAGGGGCCACCTGTCCTCTAACATATATGTATGTGTAAGATACATGGGATATGTATGTGATATATGCGCGTGTTTGAGGAATAATCTCAAATTCTTAAGGCGCTCTCGCATAGAACATAGGATCATGCGATCGAAGCCCGAATCGATGAGCCAATCATCAAGGACCGCGTACGTGCGCAGGAGACGCATAAATCACCTCCTGCGCAGGAAGAAGCCAGGCCCCGAATTCACGGCCAACGGTCCTTACTGTTCGTTTCGGAGCCATCAGCACTAGACGCACTTTTCTCAGAGCAATCGCAATCAGTTTCTAGCTCAAATTCTGTGAAATTAATATAATCTCACGGGCCGTAACTTCTAGTTCGGATTGATTAACTCAGAAATCAGTAAACTCTCGCGTTTAATACAAACGACGAGAGCGTGAACAATCTAACTCAGTGCAAACAGACATTTTGTTGTAAACTCAGTGCGAACTTCAACTCAACGTTTAAAGTAAGATCATTTATTGTACGACAGTTTTGTAAGGCGAGAACTTTATTGATTGATTAAACGCGCTTTAAACATCCAACGCCTCCCTTGGTTTGCAGAAACACCGTTATCCGGAACCACCTCGCATATTCTTGCAATTCACACTCATTCCCATACAGCGCGAGAGGCGATGCGCAATGTAGGGTACGTTACAGAAGACTTTCGGATGAACTACACGTTAAGACGCGTTTTTCCATCCTGTTCAATTTAAGAAATATATCGAATCTTTTGTTTCATTAATACGCTTAGTTGATTATTAAAGCTCCTTTGACAATATAAAAATGTTTTGTCTATAATAATTTGTTTTCACTTTACACTTTCTTCTTTCATCTAGTTGCTGCATTATTGTTATAAGTTTAAATAATAATTGGCACAGAATCCCA
>NW_017179925.1:12622-14871 GCF_001652005.2 Ceratina calcarata
AATAATATAAGTACACATAAGTATATGAATAAGGAGTGTGACGGCGAGACCGTAGAGCGGTCGATCGGGAGCATCGAGCAGGTAATCATGAATGGAATATAGCGCAGCATTCGCAGCTACGAGCCGTCACAGGTTACTACGGGCTGTGAAGGGCCGATCGCAGATTCACGGGCCGACACTCACTGTTACTGCTGTGTGGAGGGGGGTCGGCCCGTTCATTCGGCCCATGCAGGACTCTGGATACCACGCAATTCCCCACCTCGCGGTGACCGAGGTGAAGAACAATTTCGGATTGACGATTTTTAACGTGTCGAGTATCAACCCCCATTGGTGGACCCCAATATCTGGTGAATACAGCATCTATAGAGTGCGACCTGCCCGGTGTAGAATATACCGTGGTGGAACCCAGTGTTGGTGAATACAGCATTTCTGTGAAGTACGACCTGCACGGTGGAGGATATACCGGGCGCATTCGTGTATCCCGAACGTTCGACCGACGGCTGTCTCCTGGGGTTCAGGGAGAGGACGTACGAGAAGGAGCAGCCACCGTATTCGCGAAGAAACCGAAGACGGGACGTGCTTGTGTCAGGTACCCCTGCACATTGTTGTGCTTCATCACAGGGTAAGTGTGCCCTCTAATTGGCGGTACCCGCCGTTACGACGGTCTCGGCATTGTGATTGTACAGTGCAGCTCACCACTTAACGGGTCTCAGCCTGGCCGATAAGTTAATTCGGCTTAACATAGGGCCGAGACTTGAGGTTTCCACTTCGGGCCTCCACTCTTACAAAGTGCAACAAGGAGGTGAGCTGTGAACGCAGAACACCGTTTCGTTGAGTAATCAACAGCAGGCTGAACCATCCGTACAGATAATGTAAGATCTAACACCGAAAAGGTGCCGACCGACGAGACCGTTCACTAATTGCGGCGTCGATTATGCCGGACCTTATCACGTCCAAGATTCTGCAGGCCGAGGAAAGACGGCTCACAAGGCGTATATAGCCGTGTTCGTTTGCTACGTAACATCCGTGAGCCGTCCACATCGAATTGGTGCATGACTACACGAAGAATGCGTTCTTGGCTGCCTTCGATCTTTTTGTATCGAGACGCGGAGTTCCCGTCTGCGGACTGAGCGACAACATAACCGACTTCGTCGGAGCAAGTCGCGAATTGGTGCGAGAATTCCACCGATGCTACAGTTCAGCGGAGATGCGAGACCGATGCAGCGAATTAGGAGTGACCTGGAAATTCAATTCTCCTAACACGCCTCATTTTGGCGGAATGCAAGAGGCCGGCGTCAAATCGGTAAAGCATCACCTGAAGAGAGTAATGGGAGACTTCACTTCTACAGGAGAAAAAATGCAAACTCTACTTTGCAAGATCGAGGCGACCTTGAATTCCCGACAGATCTCTCCTCTGAGTGAAGACGCAGATGATTACGCGGTTCTTATACCAGGACATTTTTTAGTAGGTGGACCGCTGAATGCACTCCCAAAGGAATCCGTGGAAACGGAGAAACTCTCGCGTTTGATACGCTGACGAGCGATACAAAAATTCCATGAGCAACTCTGGAGACTCTGGACGAATGACTATACCCTCCACCTCCAGAAGCGCTATAAGTGGCAGACGACCCGAGCGCAGTTGCAAGAGGGAGATTTAGTGCTGGTGCAGAACCCGTTTCTCCCTCCGAATAAATGGGATCTGGGACGTATTAAAAAGATATTTCCGGATAATCACGGTAATGTTAGAATCGTCGTGGTGAGAACAAAGAGCGGTACATATACGCGGCCTATCACGCGTATGTGTAAGTTACCCGTGACCGCTGATGAACAACAGTAAACATTCCCAGCCGAAGCCAGCTGTTCGTATCTCTTCATTTATGTACTCTGTAATAATTTCGCTCTGCACACGTCGCGATTGAGTTTTCGGATTGCGCGGATCGCGCAAAAGGGGCGGGGTGTTTAAAAAAGGAAGAAGTTAATTTCATAATCGCCTCTCCGATTTAAATTTAATCGTCCGAAATAATAATAATCTCGCGACTATATTGAGTTTCCGAGAAAGTGACGGCGAGAACATAAAAACTTTCGTAAAACGATCTAAAAAAACTTGATCTGATGTATTTGAGCTAGAAACGTTAACAATTTCCACAGAAGGCAAACAAACAGATTCAACTATATTTGTATCAACTAGTGAATTACTTGCTCCAGCCATATCTTCGCTTTCTGTAAAAAATAATAATGGTAAAATGATT
>NW_017179925.1:16821-19449 GCF_001652005.2 Ceratina calcarata
GAGTTGCCTTACAACCAACTAGCCAGCATACGGCCTAACGCGTCTCGCTCCGTGGTTTCACCAGAGGCGGTGAACCTGCAGCTTTTTTTAAGCGGTAGCTGTTTAAGCCGGAACGAAACAGCGGTTTGGAACGACGTGCTCATCGCAAACTCGCTCGCGGTCTTCAACGGATTTCGAGGATTAGCGGATCGAAATCCAACGTTACATTAATTTTCCGACTGGAAAGTAACGTTCGGGCAGCATTGTGTCTGCAGCCAGTCATTTCTTTAAAAGAAAGGGACCGGTGTTGAGCGCAGCGATTTCTCGCTTCAAAACGGATTTAAAGATCGTTTTCAAATAGATAAGAGGATTAGAGCGATGGATTCTCTTGTCGAAGACAAGGAGGTACGATCCTTTTCTATCTCGCTCCTTTTCCAACATATACAGTCCACATGAACACCTGCGAGCGGTAGAAACTCGCAGGCGATACATAGACAGTTGTTGTCTTTGCGCTCTGAGCCCTCAATGGCTGGCGTACGGTGCTTCAGCCTTTCGGCTATACCCGAAAGTGTTCGTAGTAATTTCGTGTTTAACGTGCAGTGCGTCTACACGGGCCCCTGGGCGCGGGATTGGGATCACGCCCAATCAGCGCATCCCCACCGAAGCAGGGACTACCAGAGTGGAACCGACACTTGTGGGACCATGCTTCCAAGCTTCTAGTGGAGCCGAGTGACTTTCCAACACTCTACCAGCTCTGCAGGCTGGTGCCCGAGCTGTAATTAACGCAGCTCACCCGCCGCAAGCCGAAACCCGCTAGCCAGCATACGGCCTAACCTCTGCAACCACGATGGTCCTTCCCGCGGCCGGACCGGAGAACGCCCACAGACGCCCCCCGCGGACAGTCCGGGCCCCGTGGTACCAGTCAAAACATCACTGGTCGGATGTTCGAGGACGCTGCCTCTCCCATGTATGGTGTCCCACAACACTCGGCACTAGTTGGCCAGCGCATCGGGTACTTCGGGATCGCTAAGCCCGTACTACAGGGGTTTTCACGCCCTCTGCAGCCCCTGAGGGGGCGATACATAGACACGTGTAAACGTGAAATAATAGAATTTCGAATTATCTGTGTTACAGAAATTAAAAGTTCGACGCAATCGAGGGCCAGACAGGGTCGCCGCCAAATTCTCTGTGGGATTTTGCAATTAATTCTCTTTTTCTAATTTTCGGTAATTATATATAAGGGTTTAAGGGTTTTTTGAAATAAATTTGGGCTTTTGTTTAAAATTAACCCTGAGTAGACTTATTTTCCCGTTTTTCTTCCGGACTCCTTGTTAGGGCCACCTATCCCTAACAAATTGGTCCTTCGAGCCGGATATAAGAGAGAAACGGACGCGCCTAGCAGGAATATAGTGTGTTCACTTGACCTGTGTTGATTCAGAGTAGGATTAAACTCTCTGTGAGGATGACTTCACTACGAGTGCCGATTATTCAGCAAGGAAATCTGGAAGATTTCCTTGAAGCACATTTAAAGCGTTGCCAGAAGGAAATCGAGAATCTGGTAACGAATATTAAGAAGAAAGGTAGAGCCTGATTTACCGCGGCCATGCTCAGGGGTAGACTGGCTGGCTTGGACAAGGCTTGGGAAGAGGCGATGAATCGCCATGCAATAGTCGTCGCGTCGGTGGAAGTAGCCGATCGCGATAAGTTGGAATATTTTCAACAGAACTACATTAACATACTGCAGGAAGTCGTATTCGAGGCGAGGGACTTCATTAATGAGGAATTGGCGCGGTTGCAGCCACCTCCAATGCAGGTTCCCGCAGCATCTGCGCCAGCGGTACACGCAGCGCAGGAACATCCTGCAGCGGTCCCAGGTTACATACCTTTCCGTCTCCCAGAGACGAAGATCCCGCGGTTTAAAAGAGATCCTCGAGTGTGGTATAGCTTTCGAGATCTTTTCACCGCGGTGATCATAAACCATCGGCACTTATCCGATTTGCAGAGATTGCAGCAACTGCGTACATGCCTCGATGGCGTAGCGTTGCGGTCAATTAGCAATCTGGAAATCTGCGATCGGAATTTCCAGGTAGCGTGGAATACGCTGGAACTACAATTCGCGAAGAAGCGAGTCGCGATCAATGCATTATTAACTCCGCTACGTGCTTTGAAATCCATCAAATGGGATAAGCTGGAGAGCATCGAGCAGGTCACAATTGACATGCGTCAGACGGTGGAAGCACTGAGACGATGGGACTGTCCCGTGGAACATTGGGATATTCTTTTAGTCGAGAAGGTGACGAAAAGGCTCGATGAACGATTGACCCTGGAGTGGGAAGAATCGATACAGGATAACGATGATTATTCTGAATTCGAGACACTTCTGAGTTTTCTGGAGAACAAGGCCGCGGCGTTGCAATCTATCCAGCATAAAACTCAAGGTCAAAGAGAAGAGAGATCGCGCCATGAGAAATCTCGAGT
The DNA here is from genome assembly GCF_001652005.2 of Ceratina calcarata. Classification (NCBI taxonomy): domain Eukaryota; kingdom Metazoa; phylum Arthropoda; class Insecta; order Hymenoptera; family Apidae; genus Ceratina; species Ceratina calcarata. Next base: position 19,279 of record NW_017179925.1, read on the forward strand.
GCGCTCTCACATAAGAATGTTGGAAAATAAGGAGGATCCTTAGACCCGTGCTTGTTCTGTTCCGAAACGCATTCCCTGAAAAATTGTGGACAATTTCACAGGTTGAATGCGAATGAACGGTTTAAATACGCTAAGATGAGTCGCCACTGCATCATCTGCCTGTCGAGGCAA
>NW_017179926.1:0-589 GCF_001652005.2 Ceratina calcarata
AGGTCCCAAAGATCCTTAACATCCGCTTCTTTGGCGTACATGGAAATAGTGGTCGTGGCCAAATTTATATCTCCTTTTATTGTCGGTACTTTACCCATAAGTGTCCATCCTAAACGTGTTTCCATTGCAGTTAGGCCGCTGTCTAACACGTGTATCCTACCAGTAAACAATTTTCCTGCCACGTCCGCGCCAATGAGAATAGCTACCGTTTTCTCTTCACTGCAAATATCTGTTAACTTAATATTAATCTCGTCCAATTCCAGTAGCCACACTCCTTTGGTTACACTCGGTACGTCTGCGCAAATCAGATCCTCTTCGAGCGCTTGAAAATTGCACCTGTATGTGTCATCCAGATTGCCGACGCGAATCAAATACCTGTTGTGCGTGGTGATGTTCGTTTTCTCGCCGCCGAAAAGTAAATGCACTAAATCTTGCTTCCCCACTGGTTCATATTTTAATCGTTCAGCCATTTCTTTTATAATATACGAATTTTGCGATCCAGTGTCTATCACCGCGCGCACAATCACCTCACTTGAGTCATTGCGTAATTTAACTTTTAGTGTTTGCATAAAAGTACTCGGCACATTAC
>NW_017179927.1:0-589 GCF_001652005.2 Ceratina calcarata
AATGAAGATATAGGTGGTATATTAGTTTCTGTCTTAGCGAGTTTCTTCTTGTTCTTCGGTCCGTGGGTATTTTTGTACTTTCTTTATTCGATTACAAGCTGTTTAGTACGGGGTTTCGTCTGATTGATCTTTTGGGCGAGAGTTTATTTCATTCTTTGCGAATAGTTTATTGTGTCTTTTGTCTTTTCTTATTTATTTATTATTATTTTGAATTATTTCCGTCAGTTTTGGCTGATTGGTTTCTATGGTGAATTGTTGTTAAATATTTTAGCATTTAAATGATTCAATCTTCGTCGTGTTTCTTATGGTTTTGTTTGTATTCTTCTCCGTCAAGTCGTTTTTAGGTTTGTACGTTGAGATCTCGTAGGGTTTAATTGTGTCAATGGTCAGGGTAGTTTTCCTTTTTTGTTGTTTTTCGGTTTTTATTTACTTATTTAAGTGATTTTTACTTTTTTTGGTATCGTGTTACTGTCTTCTTTTTGTTGCTTTCGTTATTGCTTTTGTTTTATGGTGGGGTACAGGGTTTTGTTAAAAAATTTTTCTTTAAGATTCCTTTGTTGCGTATCTGTTAGTTTATTGTTGTTTTCAG
>NW_017179928.1:0-589 GCF_001652005.2 Ceratina calcarata
TACTAATTCTAACTCTGTCGACGAAAGAACAGGAAACACATAATAGGTGAATTATTACGAATTTATTACGAAAATGGGAAACGTAGAGTGAGCCTTTTGAAACGTTTGGAAGGTTGCATCACTCGAGACACCTCTGCAAAAAGGAACGCTATTTATTTCCGAACTGGTTTTATCTTCATCGGGAAGGTTGGATCGGCCACGCGAATAAATAATTGAAACGTGTATGAATCATATCCGGCCGAACGTGCAAGATTCAGATCAACGAACCGGCGGCGGCGGCTGCGGCGACGTCAAGCTCCTCCGTGGCGTGGGGAAAATTCTATGGATCCGAGATATTTCTTCCTTTCACGCGATCGTTCCGTACCGTTTGATCGACGGTATCCGTAATAAGAATAAAGAAACGCTACCCGAGCTTCATCGATATTAACCGATTTACATGATTACCTTAAAAGCACATCAACCACCGTCGTCTCTTATTTATTGCTTTTCATTTAATCGAATATCAATCATTTAATGAAATTTATTGAAAAAGATGTATAAAAAACAAAACTACTATAATCGTAATAAGAATATTATTACTGCTAATAAT
>NW_017179929.1:0-589 GCF_001652005.2 Ceratina calcarata
TATTGTGAGTATGAATATTTTCTAGAAATACGAACTTGATCACTCGTGTGTGTAAAACGATGGCTTTGATCAGATCCTCTTTCCCTTTATCCGCTAAGCATTTCTGCGATCCATTTACGGAGTCAGAAATTGCTTTTTGGATACGATAACTGAAAATGAGAATCGTCTTTAAACGGTTTCGTTTTGTGAGAATTTCTCTTGAGTGCGGAGAACGTTCGAACAGAGAAGGAATACCATTTTTCCTGTTACCTTATGATTTTCAACAAACTGATAATATGATGTAAATGCATCAAGGTTAGCGCTTCTGTACCAACGAACGTGGTAGCAATTACGAATATTGAGAAATCTACGTAGATAGCGTATGGATAGAAGTATTTCTCTTGATCGCCGGGATAGTCTATTTGGAACGGCTTATTGTGGGGTCGCGACGCGTTAAGCGGTAACAAAAAATCAAGAATCTCTGCAGAGAAGTGACTTGCCATCGCGAAAAATGCAGCGACCCATACTACATCTGCAAATAAATTATTTTATCCCATGAATAACCGAAGATTTCATGAGTCAAATGACACTTGTCAACACCGAAAAACCC
>NW_017179930.1:0-589 GCF_001652005.2 Ceratina calcarata
ATTACAATTCAATTAAAAAAGTGTCAATACTTTAATTCCATGTTACACAAAAATGGTTTGATAAAATTTTTCAAAAATTTCATTTTAATCCGCAGAATCAATGATCTCATATATAAATTTGTTATTGGCTCGGCAATTCGATATTCATTCGGCCAATAGGATTACGTCGTGAAAAAAGGAATGAAAAATCGGCCCGTTCCTTTTCTCCCATGGTCGACGGTAAAAATTACAGCACCGTTTCAGGAACGGCCGTATTTACCCGGACGGGGGGCACTCTTTTTTTCACTCCCCCGCTCGTACACGCGAGGGAGATCCCTCGAAGTCGCTTGATTTCCCGCGGGATTTCCCGTTGAAAACTCCACACGCGCGCATTCGTACATGCCCGGATTAGGTACTATAGCATAACGATTGAATCCGAGCCCTGGGTGTAATTTATTTTCCCCAAATGTCGAATTTATACCCTGCGCAAAAATCTTAAATACATAATTATTAGCAGACTTTTTATAACAATCCAAAGAATTTACATAAGAATCTAAAGAATGTATGTAAGGATGAGAGAGAGAGAGAGAGAGAGAGTATATAAATATAA
>NW_017179931.1:0-589 GCF_001652005.2 Ceratina calcarata
CACGTGATCAAAGGATGGCGATATCATTAAAAAAAATATCATCGAATCGTATGGTTTACTTTTTTCTTGATTTTAGTAATAAAAGTGGTTGGATTTATCCACTGGCCGGAATTACTTCGCTCTCCCCTAATCTACGTTATTTAACGCAGACTTTATTTAAAGTATCGATGTCGATCTATATTGTTACCGATAGCAGATTATTCTTATTAAATTTATTGTTATATTTCTTAATCAGTTGACGAGCTAAGAATTTGTACATGTAATATATATATATACATGTGTAAGGGTATAATTATAAAAAACGATTGTAATTAGGAGAAGATTTAACAGTTTTTCACTTCGTTTCGAATATAAGTTCTGTGAATGTGCAGGAATTTAAGGTTGTATGAACCCTCACATAAAAACAATCAGAGGTGGATTAAAGATTCTTGAGATCTAAAATGAAAATGGGACTTACTTAAGGATGTATTGGCTATACAATCAATCCTAAAAATTTATGTACCTTAGAAAAATGCATTTGCTATAATTAAAAAGAAATCAGGTTTTAGAACAATGATTTTCGATGAAAAAAGTTTATTTGTTAATGTTC
>NW_017179932.1:0-589 GCF_001652005.2 Ceratina calcarata
AAGCTTACCTGTTTAATGAGAACAATAAAGTCAATAAGCCAGCAATCAAGTTCATATTGGAGAAATGGAGCAACATGGAAACCAGATTGCAGGAGCTCATCGTACAAAATGAGGTTCTCAAAGCAACGAAAGACAATGCCCCAGTAATAACAACAGTTCAGCCAACGTTTGCAGAAATTGTGGGTAAGGACGGGCTTGCAAGAGGCAAAAACACAACCAAGCAAATCACAACTCGGAAAGTGAGTAGCGAAGTTGTAATTATAAGGCCAACAGACGAAGAAGACAAAAGGAACAACGAGGAAATCAAAAAACTCGTTAAAGACAAACTCGATAAGATTAATGGAAAACTAAGAGTTAAAAACATAAGACAAACCAGAAACAAAGGACTAGTGCTGGAGGTAAACGACGAGCAAGATATTGCAATTATTAGGGACGCAAATCTCTCAAAGGAAGGACTAAAGATTGAGAGGCCAAAGAAAATTGATCCGACAATGATCATTTACGATGTGGAAAAAGAGCATAACAAAGAAGACGTAAAGGAACATCTTGTTCTGAAGAACTTCCGCACAGTGAATGAGGATGAGTTAAA
>NW_017179933.1:0-589 GCF_001652005.2 Ceratina calcarata
GCAATTTCATATATGTATGTATGTGTAACAGAACTCAGATGTTACTTGCACGACCTATAGCAGTGATGGCGAACCTGTTTGAGAAGTGGGACAAATTTTGTTCATTATTTTTCTTAGTACTCGCTCGTGGGTCACTAAGTCAGTGGCGTCAGTTGGAAAGGGGGAGGAGAGGATGGTTAAAAACTACTTTTTTTCTGGTTCTCACTTTTAAAATCCTCTAAGAAGTTTAAGTTCCCTTCTTGTTTTACAACTTTTACATTTACCAGTGAAGAGCAAAAAATAAAGGTCGACGTCAAAACATTGATATAAGTGGAGTGATACCATGAATTACTAAACCAGGTGGCACCAAACCAGTCGGATATGCTCTCTCCTGACGGCGATAATACGATGCAACAAATATGTGTGTGCGTCAAATTTATAGTCGGTATTTAGAGTTGTTGCTTATTCTTAAGATCGTCTTGAGCATTTTTATCCCTGTCTATTCCACGTTTCCAATTCTTGTCTTGTACAGGAAAGAGGGACTTAAGCAAATGCTTAAGGACGTTTGTTAGAGATTTTGAAAATGTTGAAAAATTCTGAAAAAATTATA
>NW_017179934.1:0-589 GCF_001652005.2 Ceratina calcarata
CTGATAGATTATTAATATAATTGATAGATTAAAAATGATAAGTATTCGAAAATTGAAATGGATTCGCTGGACCCAGTGCGACAAACAAAAGCTATTAAAACAGTAGCCAAACCATGAACGCGAAGTACGAATCTGCTGGTTATGAAGAGAACTCAGAAGCGGCGAGAAAAAAACCACCCATGCCACAAGTGGATCCCGTAGGTGTAGCAAGTTACCGGTTCTACTTGATCATCGTTTATTAGAAATTCCGGCCGCCTACAAGTTCTTACCAGTCTGTGAGCGATTATTGTGACGGTGGATTCCACACGAAGAATTTCTACGTGGATTATTTAAGCCGCCACCGTGTATAGAAATAGTCCGCGCATAATACGATTGCAAAATTGCCTACGGCAATTCTAGCAGATTTGCAAAATTATTATCATTAGAATGTTAGGTGTTGCAAAAAGTACGAGTAATTTTTCCATTTCATTTCATTAGTAGGTATAAAATCAATTTTCGCCTGGATATTAGCAAATAGGGCATGAGATTGATTTTATTAGTAAGTTTTATTTTCAATTATATCATCGTTCTCTTATGTAAATAGTAAGCA
>NW_017179935.1:0-590 GCF_001652005.2 Ceratina calcarata
AACAACAATAAATAACAATAGTCGACTGACAGAAATTTCGGCAAACAAACTGCCATAGAAAATGAAAAAACTAGCATCTCTCTTTATTTTGTATTCTAAATTATGTGTTTCCTCAGAAACAATTTCTTCGATTGCGGTATTTTGTTAATACTTTCATATTTTCATCGCATGATGAAAATACTCGTATTAACGTACATTTTATACCAACATTATCAAAGTACATAAAAATGTATTTGATACGCGATAGCATCACTGTTCATTTTTACAGTGATTACTACTGATCGAGAATGAGAGATATTTTTTATACCAAGCAATCGACGCAGCTNGTCGCCAAAATAATTACAAACTAGGGTCATCGTACCTATCGCCTATCACTCAAAAAAGTAGCACTTGGGCACTTAAGTGAGGTCCTGGCGAATAAGTACGGAAAATAAACCTGCAAATCCTGATCTAAAAAAACATAATTAGAACATGCTATTTCAATTGAGCTGAGATGCTTTTAAATCCATTTAATTTTATATTCAATACAAATGACTCGAAGTATATTCATTTAATTTAATTAACTGTGATATGAATATTGAAAATTTTAT
>NW_017179936.1:0-740 GCF_001652005.2 Ceratina calcarata
CACTCTTTCCTTTATCACCAGTACAGTCTCCGCCAAAACTTTCTTTCCTTTTTTTTTAAAAATATATAAATTAACTATTGATTACCTACATTTATCATCCCTGATCCATCTTAACGACTACCCTCATTATATTTCATCCATTCCATTAAAATCTTGTTAATCAGACACCTTAGAATTAAATCGCGCAGCTCCCTGTATTATAAGTTTTCAAAAATTTTCTACGCCATAAGAGAGAAAAGCATCTCTTCCCTTAATACCAGTACACTCCCCGTCAAAAAATTTTTCAAACCGAATAAACTACTCTTTAATCCCTTAAGTTCAATTTACCATTAACTAACAGTCAAACTTAATAAATCCTCACCCGAACATCACAAATCCATCAATTATATCACCTCATCGTCAGATTAATTCAGCTCAACTCTGTTCACATTCAAAATTTTCCACAAGAGGAGAAGGCGTACCTTTCCCTAACACCAGTACAGTCCGCATCAAAAATTACCAAGACAGACAAATTACCCATTGTTAGGGGATAGGTGGCCCCTAACGGGTCCGGAATCGAGGTACGAGCACGAAAAGAACCGGACACTGATTTTAACCGTTTTTAAAGCCGTTTATTCAGAAAGATTCACTGGGACTTCGTACGTCGGGCCTGGAGTCCGGAATAACCGGGGAATGTAACGTCCCAGTCCGTCGTCGGAATAGGAGGCGCCGTCCGTGTCCGTCCTCGGCTGTGTCCTTCG
>NW_017179936.1:2209-2818 GCF_001652005.2 Ceratina calcarata
ACCAATAAGCTCCCAACAAATTATCTTCTCCTTTCCTCAAAAATTCAACTAGTAAACTTTTCCTTCTCCTTTTTTTACAACTCTATCATAAATCATGACAAACCTTCAATATTTTTAACTCTCTATCTCATACCTGGTCAAACTACAGTCAACCATCCCGTAACCCTTACCATCCAAGATCCTGGAAAAACCCATCGTAAACGAGCCGGCGAACAAAACAAAGTCCAAGAAAATATTTTCCCAACGCACTTCCCCATTAAACAAAGACCAACGACACAAATAACAGAGTATAACAATAAAGAAACTCCAAATCCTCCTATCGCATAAAAACACAAAAGAGAAGCAAAACACAATCATATCTCAAAGCAAAAATTATTCCCTTGCAAATTCCCTGACCGTTTATAAATATCAAAACTCCTCTCTCACCAAATACCAAGTACACTCTGACAAAAACTCTGTAAGCTCATCACAACGCACAGCAAAACCATCAAGAATCCCTATTATTTCCTTTAATTTCCTTGAACAACTTTCTTATTACTTAAAGCAATGCAATTATTAATAAAGATCAATCTAACTCCCTGTCTATTTCTCTAACCATTCTCTTTTCAC
>NW_017179936.1:4278-11611 GCF_001652005.2 Ceratina calcarata
TTTTTTAAAATACCAATGAGAATATCCAAATTAATAATAACAATAACTCCCCGCCCTTTAATCATTCTCTTCTACCTCTTTATATAACAAATATCACACCTATTCGTTGTCGAACAAACAAATCAAACGACAAATCATACATTATCCCTAATATTTCCTTTCAGAAGAAACTTTTTACATAGAATGTACCTCGAGCTCTCAAGGCCTCACTTCCTGCTCGACCCTACACTTTCAACACCCTCTCCTCCACTTCTATAGCCAAACCTTTTTCCACAATCCTCCCCATTCTACTCAAGATTTCCATAAAAATAAACAATAAACATTAACACTCTCAGAATCACTCCTAGAAATTTCTCTCTTTATAACCACCAGTCTCCTTAAATAAGAATTCTAGAAATTAAGCCTCCTTTCCTTTATTAATAACAATCTCAAACAACACCCCTTTCAATAACAACCATAGCCCACAGATCATTTCATGTAAAGATCGATCAAATACTGTTAACATTTCAATAAAACAATTAAAAGATTTCATAAATTCCATGAATTTGCATCCTATCCCATATTGGAGCCCGTCTCACATCACTCCTAAAACTCTCCCCCATTTCCCCAGATCAACAACTCCTTTCTTCAATCATCACCCTTTTCTCTCTCTCCTTTCTAATTTAAAAACAATTAAACAAGCAAACCTTCATTCCTCTGTTTCCAAAGTCAAGCGCCCTCTGAGCCCTCGTCCTAGATCATAACTTCCTTTCAGTCCTTCAGCATCAACATAACCTACAAACGTCACCAAGAAAACCATATACATAACACTCCAGTTCCAGGAATTCGTGCTCCAATTTAGACAAGGACGACATTAAACACTCAATTCAAATGTCATTCACTATCAAAAAATTTTTCAAAACCGAATCTAACCTTTCTCTTCATTTCAGATGCAGAAAACTTACAATCACAGCTACATACAATAACCATTCTTAGCAAGGTTAACAACCACTTCAATACTACTAATAAATGCAAAGGATAATGATTGCTTAAAGAGAATAAAACTCCTTCAACAAGAAGAATCCTTTAACTAAAAAAGGTAACCAATATTTTAATAATTTTACCTCATCTCCTACCCTTTTCACAATTAAACCAATCATCAAAGAAGGAGAAATTAATAAGTAAAATATCCCTGATCAACGCTAGATTCAAAAACCAAGCCAGACCAATTAAACATAATAATCCTCCTTTAATCCTGACCTATTTTTGCACACATTCCCCTACAAATCAATCCCTGTTTACCAAAACGATTCGATCCTCTCCCTTTAATCAATACACCACATTCCAAATCATACAACACCCCAGCCCAAGACCTCCTTTCTACTTGTACATACCAAATGCCTTCCATTCCCCTCAGTACATCCAAAAGACCATTTACCTTTCTCGACCGGTCCTCCTGCCCCAGCTTTCCTGTTGCATCTATCGTCCTCCTCCCAGCCGCCAAAAACGTCTCATCATCCTTCCTTATTCCCATTGAATATACTGCAAAAACTCCTCTGTAACGAACCTCCATTCCCTTGATTAAATCAGAACCCCTGCCACTCTGTCCCATTGATCAATCGCTCTGAAAAACCTTATCAATTTTTCATATGACAACGAATCAAGAGCTTGATCCTGCAGGTCCAAACTACCAAAAATCTCGCGTCTTTTCCTGATAAACTTGTCACATTGAAACAACAAATGTTTCACAGATTGCAACTCGCCCGTGTTACAGGAACATTGTCCGCTTTCTCGAACTCCCATCCTAAATAAATGATATCTCAACGGAGCATGTCCCGTTAAAACATACGTTAAAATTCGCACATCAGCTCTGTTCATTCTCAAAATCGTCTTAGCCTTACCCACATTTATCTCACCGATCATCTCCCTTCCTTGCCTACAGTTCGTCGTCCCAGACCATCTATTTATCAGTCGGGAGAGCGAGAATCTCTTTAATTCTGACTTGAACCCCGCGTACGACACTGGTAACCACGGTTCTACTCCCGGTCTTCCTTCCTTCACCACTAGCTTCGCCAGCCTGTCTGCTTCTTCGTTACCGGAAACTCCCCTATGTCCAGGACACCAGCACAAAATCATCTTCCTATTGACCAATGCTAATTCATTCAAAGTATCACAACATTCTAATGCAATTGCCGACCTGAAGCTTGATCTTTCCATAGTTTTTACCGTCGACTCGCTGTCAGTAAAAATAATTATATTCTCACCTCTGATCCCTCTGTTAATCAATCCTTCCGCACACCTCAATACAGCCACAACTTCCGCCTGGTACACCGTGGCAAATTTCCCTAAGTACTCGGATCCGTTCTCACCTGACGACCCCGAAACCCATGCACATCCAGTAACACTCTCCTCGTCCTTACTGCCGTCCGTAAACCACTCGTTCCATCCTGTAAACCTTTCCAACTTGCCGTTCTTCCACTCATCTCTCTCAGGGATCATCGTTCGAAATTTTCTTCCAAATCGAAACGTCAAACTGATCTTGTCCGTTGCAGAAACCAGAATCATTAACAAATTCCTCTCTGTTTCAGGTATACATTTCAATAGAACAGACGAATGGCCTCTGTCAGTCGACTGCCACTTTCCCCAGTCACGTAGAAGCTTCGCCGTTCGGATCGCCACCTCTTCTATTCGAAACAAAAGCGGCGGCATCGCCAACATTGCCTCCATCGCTCTTGTTGGAGAACTTCGAAACGCTCCTAGAATCCTCTTCAATCCTACATGCTGCAAACTCTCCAATCTACTCCCTATTCTTAAATTCTGTACACCTTCCCACCAAATCACAGCACCAAAAAACAATCGTGGTAAGATTATACAGCTATAAATCCAATGCGCCGCAGCCGGCGTGAGCCCCCACGTGCTCCCGACCATTCTGCTAATTGTGGCTAAATTCTTCCTCGCTCTGTTGACCGTTCTCTCAACCTGCACTCTCCAGGAAAGATTACTAGAGAAAGTTACTCCCAAATATTTTACCTGATCCGATTTCATCAATTGGACACCATTCAATTTGATCCCTCGAACGTCCAGCCTCTTTACCTTCCGCGTCACCACCAGCAGCTCCGTCTTAGTAGGATTTACCGATAGATTCGTCTCCGAACACCAATCTTCCATCAATCTCAAAGCAGAATTTATCAAACGTTTAGCAGCTCTTCCATCCTCGTGCGTTACCACTACTGCAATGTCGTCCGCATATCCCCAAACTTGAAATCCGTTCAGTCTCAATCTTTCTAGAAGCGAGTCCACCGCCAGACACCACAGCATCGGTGACAAAATTCCTCCCTGCGGACAACCTCTGTTCGCCAGGCCACCAGCAGTAATTCCCCCAAATTCCGTCATAAGTAATCTATCCGACAGCATCTTATCGATCCATCTGACCACCGTCGCGTCCACACCGTGATCTAACATACCTTTAATAAAAACATCTTTAGGCGTTTGATTAAAGGCTCCTTCAATATCCATAAAACACGCCACAGCATATTGTCTCCTATAAAGCGCTTCCTCAAAACATCTGGTGATGCCGTGCAGAGCCGCTTCCACTGAGAAGCCTACTCGAAACGCGTATTGCCTATCAGACAACGGAGACGACATCAATACCACATCTTTAAAGTATCTATCAATCTGCTTCTCCATCGTTTTCAACAGGAACGAGGTGAGACTGATCGGTCTAAAAGATTTCGGAGATGAATAATCCGACTTTCCTGGCTTTGGTATAAAAGTAACTTTCGTCTTTCTCCACAAAGCCGAAACGTAACCCATTGCTAAACTAGATCTCATTATTTTTACCAAATGTCCCGAGATCAAACTCTTTCCTACTTTCAGATACCTGGGAATGACTCCATCCGGACCAGGCGCTTTATACGGCAACAACGTACTTATTGCCCAACCGATTCTCTCCTCTGTAATAATGTTCGCCGCCAATCCCCAATTCGGGCTCAACGATCTCATCACCGAAGTACTGTCACCGTCGGCATTATCATCTACATCCATCGTGTTCAACGCTCCCGGAAAGTGTTCTGCAATCAAGGTTTCCAACGTCTTCCTGACATCCCCAGTCATCGTACCATCCCGTTTCCTTAATAATCCTAGACTGCTCTGATCTACTCTCTCCAAAACTCTACTTATCCTCGCTATCTCCTGCGTCTTTTTCAAACCGCTACAAAATCCTCTCCACGACTTCTTTTTCGCATTACGAATTTCCCTATTCAATTTCAATTCCGTTCTCCGTGCCCTATGCTTGTCCCCGCTCCTACCCGTTCTCCGGGCCTTCCTCTTCAGTCTTTTACCCTTCAAACTGAGATCTTGAAGCTTCGAGCTCCACCACGGTAACCTGGCATTGAACCCTTTCACCTTCTTCTCCAGCGCATCATCCGCCGCCTTCATGATAGCGTCTGTAACATGCTCCACATAAGCGTCAATTTGTAATGACGTACCATACTCCTTCGGAGATCCCCTAAGCTTATCACTCAGACTCTCCAAAAACTTTTCCACATTCAACCTCTTCTTGTCGCTAACAATCCTGTTCATAGGAATCCCTTCAACAACCAATCTGAACGAGATGAATCTATGATCCGAGAGCGACAGATCATCTAACACCTTCCATTGATTCAGTGCTGACCTTATCTCCAGCGAGACCATAGTAACATCCAACGTTTCCTCTCTAATCGCGGTACTGAACGTCGGTACTGACCCTTCGTTCAACCAGGTCAACCCATTAATATTCATAAAATCCAATAGCTTCAATCCTCTATTATTCGTAACCGAACTCCCCCATAAAGTATGGCATGCATTCGCATCCGCTCCTACTATCATACCAATCCCTTGTTGGACACACCAGTCATCCAACGAATCCAATTTCTCTGATATCGGCTCTCTCCTGTCATACGGCATGTACACCGAAACGATAATTAATTTCGAAGGACGAGAACGTTCATTATTCTCTTCTAGCAAAACCGTAGTAATGTCCCTATCACTGAACTGCGGCAATAAGACCGGTTTGATTTTACCAGTATGCACTATACACGTCCTCGGCCTCTGATCATTGCAATTATACAAAACGCTCCCCGTCATTCCCATACCCTTTATTTTATCATTCACCGTCCACGGTTCCTGAATCAGCGCTATATCCAGCCCATCTTTCACCATCAAATTTGACAACGCGCCTACCGCTGCTCTCGACCTATGTAAATTAATCTGTACGAATTTCAGATATCCAGACATTTCCGCAAAGAATTTCAAACAATACAATCAATCAAACAGGAACCAGACAGTCGAGGAAGACAAAAGGAAAACCAATTTTCAAAATCTCTCCCAGCTGAGCAAACAGCAACCGGCTCAAGCAAACAAGACCAATAGCAAGCCTGCTACATTCAATTGACCTTTACAGCTCCTATATCTCCACTTTCTTTCCTCTATCCTTTTTACAGCATAAAACCCCTATTAATAGAAAGAGCGTAAGAAGAATAAAATTATTTCAACTTCAATAAAGCCGCGTATAACAACTGGGTTCCAACATCCTCCTCTATAGATCTGATTTCAAGATCTTCCTTATCCTCTCGCCCTCCTAAGAGCAGCGCAAATCCAGATTAGAGTTATTTCCAAAATTTAAAAAATTTTATTAATACAGCAAACCCCCTGTACTACCTCAACCAGTGTAACTCCACAACCAGAGTTTTATTCAACATTGGTAAGAATATACGCACAGTCGACACAGGAGTATCACTTCACCCTACTATCAATAATTATCCTCCCCCATTTACCCTGCACCGATATATTCCCTTTTTTATAAACCACCCCAAGCGCCAACCAACCACCAATACAGCAAGCACAGGCGATAATACAGAGAGCCAAAAAGGAACTCTTCCCTCAACGATCGTCGTACAAAAAGAAAACGAAAACTACCCTGCCACCTCCTGTCACAGCACAACCCTGCTCATTCAAGCTCTTACCATTTCAAGTTCATATATCGACCGTCCGAGCTTACACCCTTTTTCAGAAACTTCACCGACTGAAACTGTATCTCTCCTTATTCAATTAGACTTAATTTATGCTCTCCCTCAATGACCTTAATAACACGCTCATTAAGCATATGATATATAAATATATAATATACCACGTTTCCTTTCTTTCTTTATTAAAGTTCAATAAACTACGATTAATTAAAGATCTCCCTAATAGCAGAGGATAATACTAAAGTTCATACAACACACGACCAAATCCTTACCAATTATTCGGTATTCAATAGGAACCGACGCAAGCAAATCCTTGTCTACAAACTACTTTTTATTTTTTAATTAAAAGATAACTAGATCAACTGCTATCAAAGCAAGACAGGTCGGAAAAGTCCAAGATTCAGCCAAATTGGAAAACAACAACCACATTAGCAGTATACCGACTAAAAATAAACCTTTCCTTGTCCAATTAAACTTTAATCGTGCCCTACCTCAACACACTTAATAATACATTCAACAAGTATATAGCATATCTATATATAATATAATACTTTTCTTTCCTCTCTCTATTAAAATAAAATAATTTATTAATGAATATATATTTTCCTAATAATAAAAGTCAAAATTAAAACTCGTACTGCATACAACAAGATCCATATAATTTACTTAACAGTCAGTAGGAGCCAACGTGAACAGGCCCTCGTCTACAATTCACTTTTTATAATAATATAATTGGATCAACTACCATCAGAACGAAACAGATCCGAAGAAAGAATGTCAGATTCAACTACATAAAAATCATTAAGCACATTGTTACTGTTCCAACTATCACTATACCTCTCCTTATCCAATTAAAAATTATGAATTTTAAATTCTCCGAATTTTTAATCATACCCTATCTCCGTACACTTAATATTACTCTTGGCAAATATGTAAAATATATTAAAATACGCTTCTTCTCTTTCTTTGTTTATAGAAAATAATTTAAAATCAAATATAAATCATCCTAATGGCAAAGGATAAAACTAAGGCTCATGCCACGCACAACAAAATCCATACAAAATAACTAACAATCAATAAAAACCAGCGCAAGCAAATCTTTGTCTACAAATTATTTTTAACTAAAAGATAATTAGATCAACAGCTATCAAAACGAGACAGGACAGCAAAGATACAGAATCCAGCCAATTTAAAGATCAACCCACACATTGACAATACATCAGCCAAAACTATATTTATCCTTGATCAATTAAACTCTAATCCTGTTCCATCTCTATACACTTAACCAAAATACAAAATATATATATATATATTATTATATATTTCTTTCCAATCTTTATTAAAACAAA
>NW_017179936.1:12688-17385 GCF_001652005.2 Ceratina calcarata
CGCTTCTTTCTTTCTTTATTAAAACGAAATAAATTAAGATATTCAATCATAGATTTTCCTAATAACAAATGATAAAACTAAAACTCATACCGCGCACACCAAAATCCATACATTTCACTCAGCATTCAATAAGAGTTAACATAATCCGATCTTTGTTTACAACTTCCCTTCGTTCTTCCTTTTTTTTTTTTTTTTTAAGTTAAATAGTGACTAAATCAATTGATACTAAAACAGAGCAGGTCATAAGAAATACAGGTCTCATCCAATTAAGGATCGATAGGCACATTAGTACTGCACCAATTAAGACTATATCTCTACTTTTTCAACTAGACTCCAATTATACCTTATCCCAATTCGTTAAATGAAACTCTTAATAATTATATAACATAACTATTTACTTTAATTTGCTTCTTTCCTTTTCTATTGAATTAAATTATTATTTTAAAAATTGAATATGATTCGACTTAATAACGATAAATATTACTAAATCTCATACCACGAACAGTAAATCCAAATCATTCAAATACAAATTACTCAACAATCAACCAGTACATACATACTTACAAAACAGAACTCAACCAGTTAAAGATCGATAAACTTATCTAATAATAAAACAGTATCTCCTATCTCTTCCACTCTTCTTTCAACATATTCTTTAATTATTCATTTATTTCCTTTTATCAATATTATTCTAATTATCTCTTCTCAGCAGCAGCTACCCTCTCCCTCGCGGAAAGTACGTCCACTTCACTCTGCTCTCGGATCCCTTTCGTACTGCCTCACGTCGATAGCAAACAGTCCTGATACTCCAGCAATTGTCCCATCGGCTAGCTTCCCAGGATCACGATCAGCTCCGTTCACTTCTCACCGCTCTCTCTATAGAAGATTATTTCTGAAAAGTATACTCTCCCCAAAAAATTCCCCTCTATCATAAATCAAGAATCAAAACAGTATTCGTGGTCCGTAACGGACCAATTTTACGTATCGTTTGATATACGAGTGATACTTCTCGTAGTACCTGGGTTTCGGGAGGTACCCCCGGTCGCTTCGTTTCTTTTGCGACACAATGGCATAAAGCACTTCTTGGCCAAAGGCTCTTTTCTTTTTCTTTTTTGTATCTTTTTAACGAGTGATACCCTCGTCGTGCCTTTTTATAAAAATACGAGTGGCACACTCGCTGTATCAGTTAACGAGTGATACACTCGTGAATTCAAGAGAATTCAAACAAACTGCAATAAAGCAGAATAGAGAAATCTTCCAAAATTCATTAACCACTTCCCGTGGCTTGCACGTCGGGATTAATCCAAAGAAGAACTATAAAAACACCAGAAAGAGCACCGATAAACAATTACCAACTACACCTTCGTCACAAATCAGGCTAAACATACCGAATACCTCTCCAATCAAATTAATTGAGCAATTCAGTCATCAAATCAAACCCTCTTAACCTTCGCGTTCTCCCACGACCAACTAATTAATTCCCGCCTTCACTCTCAAATAATACAAGGTCATTACCACATCCTCGATGTAGGACTAACCTCAAAGTTACGAAACAAAACACTTAACCATGTAAATATAACCAATAAAAGACAATCTCATCAATCTGAACCCCACGTCACCGTCACGCAACTCCTATGGCCCTTCAAACAAATCCTATTACTAAACTAAATCAAGAAAACCGCCCTACCACATTCAAATCAATAAAATACTGACAGATTCTACTTTTGACAGGTACACGTCAGCCGGCCATTCTGATTGACTACAATATTCAGCTCTAGGCCGCAGGATGGCGTTCGCAACACAACACAAGTATTTCAGCCAAACGGGTTTAATTCATCAAATCACAACCCGACAAACAAACAAAAAGCAATGAAGCTTTTAAAATTCCTAATATTTCCAGCGTCTCGAACCGCCAGTATACTTTGAAAAATTTCAATCTCCAGCTACATAACCATGAACAAGCCTCAACACGAAAAACCCCTATTTCACCTCGCGCACACGCACTATATAACCTTTGCTTCGTATTTCGACACTCGAGTTTCCGGGATACTACACTGAACCGTACAATTACTCTCAATAAAACAATTACAGTTATCCAAGCCTTACACCACTGACACTTTCCTACCAGCAATCAACTAAACTTTATAACTATGTTTGAACACTAGAGAACCGTCCTCCCTCTTTCAATACACTATTGTACCTAAAACCCTAAACTCAACAGAAACGCCCCCGTCAGCAATACTATTAACCATCAATGTTCAACACAAAACTCGACAAAACAACACAAACAATGGCGCTCGCCACCTCACACAAATTTTCACAGTCAATTAATTCACAATTAACCAATCTTCGAACCAGTAAGTCAACAAAGAGCGATAAAACACATATAATCCCAATACTTTCAATATTCTACGTTTCTAACAAGCAAAAAGCTCTGAAAGATACTATATCTAGCCTCGACACGAGAAACTACTCTCAATGCAAATGTCCCTATACTCCGTCGCGCACGCGCACTATCCAATCGTCACCTCGTAACTCTAACACGAAAATATTAATAAATGCAAAAGAATCCCTTATCCTTTCAGATTCTAACACTTTCCTTTAGATTTTCACTACATAAAAACACCACCATCACTCAATATTTCCTTCTCAAAACGACTTTTACTTAGAAACACGAGGGCGATGAGAAAAATGGCGTCCACTCTGACCCTCTCTAATGCCTCAAACTTTACACGCGAAAATAACAAAAATCACAAAGGAATCCGCAAATCCCGGAGCCCCTAAACACTCCTCAAGGACTTTCCATACAAATGACGTCCTCTTTCTCCAATATTTCCTCTCTCACAAGCAGAAATTGACCCTTAATGTTCGGATATCGAACAATGGCGTCGTTCGACTCTCCCACGTGCATTTCTAACAGATTATCGATATTTTCCGAAATTCCGGCCAAATTCCGCCGGAATTTTACACTCTTCACACTTACTATCACCTCACAGACGTTTCGAGCAGAATTCGCGAAGCGCGCACTCGAATTTCCGCGAAAAACTTGGTTTCAATCAGGAGCGACTCACGACGCGTCCGATCCAGTCGCCGCCATCTTGGAACCTCCTAGACTAGGTTAGGTTAGGTTAGGTTAGGTTAGGTTAGGTTCCACGGACCTCCACGGACCTGCCTGGCTGATGTCAGGTGGGCGGGGAGACTACCCCGACGTGGCGCGTCCCCGGGTGGCGGATAGGGGAACGCTCGCTGTACCGGTGGCCCGGCCTTCGGGCCGGACCTCCGGTGCAGAGGGTAGGAGGGAAATAAAATACCTCCCGCGGACCAAACACACACACACCGTAGCCCTGTGGTCATGTTTCGCAGGAGCGGGGGGCTTGCCTTAACCGGCCGGCCCGCGAGGAGTAAACCTCTATAAAAAATCCCTAGCCTCAAGCTGCGGTGCGCGGCGAGGGGGCGTGTCTCGGTGGATGCACCGAGGCATGGCAGGCGGGTTAGTCCTGTCGTTAGCGGCCAACCCCTGGGTACCTCCCGACCCCCAGGTGGTATTTAGGGTTCCCCAGGCAAGAGCGGCTCTGCCTGGGGTGACCGTTATAAACGTCCGGCTTCTCTCGTGGGATTATCATGGAGAAGAAAATTATTAAAAAACGGGGTTTAGGGGGGGAAAGCTCTTCGGAGCGTGAGGAGGGAGTGGAGAGCCGGGAGGGCTCAACTGGAGTCTCCGGACTGCCAGAGGGGGGCGCGGGTACGTTGCCGACCTGCACCGTGTCGTTGACCGACATTGGTGGGAGGAGCGGCGCCACGTCCCCTGTTTTGCGGCCTGGCAGCAGTTCATCAGCTGCCAGGTTCAAGGCTGTGGTGTCAGACGTGTCGGACTGTGAGTCCGACGCGTCAGGGAAGTCGCGAGCGTTTAGCCCGGTAACCGGCGCCAAACGCAAACGCGGACGTCCGCCCACGACGGGCGAGTACGTAGGCCTCGCTGAGGCCAAGGCGGCCCTCCTCTTGCTCGAGCGCAAAAGGCTCGAGCTCGAGGATGAAAAGGCCGTGGTCGACCCTTCGGTCGATCCGTCGTCCGTCAGGACGAAATATGATCTGCCCTCAGAGGAGGAAATGAGGGCCAACATGAGGGAGAGTCCGACTCCTACGCTGGCCGCCGATATGGTGGAGGCCATGAGGACGGTGGAGAAGATCTCAGACCGGTCGAAGAACTTGAAAGGGACCTTCGTTCGGCAGCTTCGACTGGCGGCCCGCACCGTGAAGGTGGCGGCCGTGGAGGTGGCAATGCGGGCAACGACGACCGGACCGTCGGCCAGATTAGAGATGGAGAACGCCAATCTCCGCGGCCAGGTGGAAGACCTCACCAAAAAGGTCGAGAACCTGACTGCGGAGGTTGAGCGGTTGAAAGCCGCCTCGAGGGCTGTCCCCGCTCCTACATCAACGGGGAGTGGGGACATGGGCCCGCCCCAGCTGCCAGTAGGGGATGTTCGACATCCCCGACGAACGAGGGCAAAGCCCAGCGTGGTGGCCGTCGAGGACGCCGAGGAGCCTTTGCTCCAAAAAATCGGCGCCCTTATAGAAGGCCGGCTCTCCGCCTTTATGGCCTATTCCCATTGCGATTTCCGACTCCGGAATCCGGCTCAGAGCTGGCGAACGAAATTTTGGCGCCGAGCCCCTAAAAAACGGGGAAGCAGTACCGTAGC
>NW_017179937.1:0-589 GCF_001652005.2 Ceratina calcarata
TATACACATTGTAAAAAGTAATCATTAAATTGTAATCTCTCGCATGGTTCGGTACATGATGTTCTGAAAATATGCATTTTACAAATTTCGCAAGGATACTTTTTTAGGGCGTTTCGTAGTATGAAATTTCTGATTTGTTTCAACGCAATCATCGAAATTGGTTTGCAGCTTTGCTTTTCTAAGTGGTGTATTTCTATGTCAATATTGGAATTGTGTTTAATTTGTGCTGATGTTTCCGGTTTATTTGCTAAAAATTTCTCTAATTGAATTAATGATGTGTCAAACGTTGCCTCGCAATTACTACTTAAAGAATGTGGTCTGCTGACATTTTTTATCAATAATGATTTATATGTCTGCTCAAATTGATTACTATTAATATTGTTAGCTCTGTAACGGCTCTGCCGCATTTGTCCAAAAAAATTCTCTAATGGATCCTGATTAAAGGACCTGGCAAAAAAACTTTTTATGCCGTATGAAAGTAATATATTTCTAATTTCTATAAAACCTTGTATAGTCAGAGCAAGGTTTTTTAAGGAAATACATGTTGCGTACAGAAGGAATTGCTTCTTTCCATAAAGCCAGGTGTGGC
>NW_017179938.1:0-589 GCF_001652005.2 Ceratina calcarata
ATAGAATTTAAATACGATACGTAGTATAAATAATTGCATGCATATGTGATATAATGCAATCAGCAGTGAAACTGTCGAGTTAAACGATCCGATCATCCCACACTGCTGCATCAGGACTCGATTACAGATTCAAAGAGTCCCATTGTTGACTATTTTCTGCAATGAAAGAGGCGGAAAAAGAGACAGCGCGGAATGTGGAAAGAGGCGAGTTGTCTACGCGGCCCCACCGGTCGCGTATTTAAATAGAATTTCAAGCCTTCAAGGAGAAAACGCAAGGCTGCGGCAAGGACTCCGGCCGTTTTATACATCGGATCACTGCCACCGGTGCTGGCTGGAACGCGCCGTCTAAACGCGCGAAAGCAACTCATGCATAATTAATCTAGCCGCGACCGGGAGATAGAAATCGAGATCGGCCTACTGTATTCCAGTCTCATAGTTTCATTTATAAATCCGTCTGACAGGAAATTATTGATAGGAGAACATGTCACTGTTTCCTTTTTACTATTCGCAGATTGAATTCCATTCTTAACGGATTCGCAAGTCGTACAGCTATGACGCGAGTTTAGATCTTAAGGATGTATAGGCTATA
>NW_017179939.1:0-589 GCF_001652005.2 Ceratina calcarata
CACAAACAATATTACATTCAATCAGTACTTGTCAATGTGCTACCACTTTTTAATTGGAAAAAGTAATCGTCTGGTACAACCATTCCTTCGTACTGATATTGCCCATTTTATCCATTGGATATCGAAACTCAAATGTTTTTCACGTGCAGATTCTGGAATTAAAGATTTTTATTTAAGAACTATTGGTTTAATGAGTACGACAGACAATTTAAAAAACATAAACCAAATAATGAAATCTATTTTGAGAATTAGTCAAAATAAATTTGGTTGTAAAGACGATATAAAATGCATAATAGAGAGAATAGAGTCTTTCAAATTTGATGAATCTATTATAGATTAAAAAATGTCAAAGAAATAGCTTTTGTATTAGAAACAATTTATGTGATACTCATTTATCTTGTCGTGATGAAGACATTGATATAGTTTCGGATGAAATAAATTCAAATGCACAAATCAGTAATGAAATTTCAACTTATATAGAAGAACTTGTAATGCAAATACATAAGGATACAAATTCAGATACTTCTATTAATTATGATGACAAAAATCCTTACTTCTTTATTGCAATCTTAGATGATTCAAAACGGCT
>NW_017179940.1:0-589 GCF_001652005.2 Ceratina calcarata
TTATGAGTGTACTCCAATTTAATCATATTTTTATTGTTAACAGTATAAGATAATGATATTATCAAATATCTCGCTATTGTGTTCATTTTGTTTGGCTTGTTACGTTCTTTTGCGTCTACTCGTAATTTTAGTAACTACATGTTTGATAACGTTATCAATTATGTTTAATACTAACACATGTTTTTGTTACATGCTTGCGTATGTACTTATGATCCTTAATAATCCATCAGCGATGACGTAATAAAAATATATACCTACCTGATACACCTATATATCTTCTAGCGTTCTTTATGTCGCGCAAGCATAGCTTCTACTAAGAATTTCTTAGAAAGATGACCATTGTCATTTGCTTCTACTAAGAAATTAACTTTGTAGTTATTAAGCTTGCATTGAGTATACTCATGTCAAGTAATCGAATAACAGATACGTGAATAAAGTGATTACTATGTTCATATAAAAAATATTCAATGTAAGTGATGAATTATAATGAAACTAATATACATACATAATTATATATATATTTAATCGCATTATTTTACATGATGACAAATTAAATTAAAATAAATTAAATTTCTGAATATATGTACAT
>NW_017179941.1:0-589 GCF_001652005.2 Ceratina calcarata
ATTGTATTGTCGATAACTTTGTAATAATAATTGTCGATTGGAACAAAATCCAAATCGACCGCGAATTCTAAACAAGATTAATCTCGCGACTGTTGGTCGGAAAACGATCCGAGTCAACAGTATAATCTATTCGAATACCGGCGAAGTGTCGAAGGATCGGAGCAAGATCCAAACCGCTTCGACGATTCAAAACAACGCGTCCCCTTGACGGTCGAATCAACAGAACAAGATCCGTTACTCCGGCGATATCGAATTACAAAAAAAATTTAACTATCGTCGCGTTTCGACGAGAAGGGCAAGACCTTTGTCAAGCGAAACACCAATACGACGATTTTAAATTTACCAATTAGAATTCATTACGTGACCAACCGTGGTCAGAATTTAATATATGACCAATCGAAGTCGTGAGTAATCCCCCTTACTCTATATGTGACCAATCGAGGTCGAAAATATTCCTTTTCAAAAAGTGACCAATCGAGGTCGAAAGTAATTCTCTTTACTTTAATTTTGACCAATTGAGGTCGAGAGTAATCCCCCTTACTCTATTTGTGACCAATCGAGGTCTTTAACAATAGCCATTTGTTTGACA
>NW_017179942.1:0-589 GCF_001652005.2 Ceratina calcarata
GTTGTGCACACTTGGAAAATACGTAGTTATTACAAATAGTTGATGCTTTGCAATAGATTAGAAAAGAAATATTTGTAACAATTCTACATTTAATAATTCTGCATATCTATGTTGGGTTATTTTTAATAACCTGTACTTAACTTAAATATAATTAATAAGTCTCTATAGATTTGAACGGAAGGTAATTGCAAAAAAGTGTCTGACATATGAAAGGACACAAAAAGGTTGAAACGTACAAGTTTCGTCTAGACGGTGTTAAAAGCAATTGGAGCAATAATACAATCAACCGGCGGCCGGAGGAATTAAACGATCGGTTCGCGGTTGGAAGCATGAAATCGCGTCGAGCCGAGGCGGAAATTGGGTCGAGGATCCTCTGAGAATTTCGAATCTCCCGTTCACGACGATCTTATTACGGAATTGGAGCGACCGGATATACGCTCATAAGTCTTGGGACACATTGCGGAACATACGTATAGTACGTAATGGGATTTGATCAAGATAGTAGTATAAAATATTTGATTATTCTAATACATGAATTGTTGTATCATATATTGCATCAGTATTATATTTATTGTATTATATCTATGAA
>NW_017179943.1:0-588 GCF_001652005.2 Ceratina calcarata
CCTATATCCGATTTTAGCGAACCATGTGCCGTCGAATTATCGCGATGGGATCGAAAACAAAACTATATATACATATATATATGTATAGCGTACGTGATTGCGGAATGCAGATAACCGTGGAATATTTGATGGACACGTGAAAATGTGACTTCTCGTGGACGACAACGGACGCGTGTCCTATGTCCTGTACAGAGTTAGTTCTGCCGTGTAACGTGTTTATTGGTTAATTGTATCATTCTTGCCAAGTGCGCGACTGCCAATTGGCTGAGCCGTCAATCGCTACGCGCCGGGTACACGTCTGCTCGATATCCATGAAAAGCATTTCGCGTTACGACCACTTTGTATCGTATGTATGTACATTTAATCGTACATTTTACTTGAATTACCTTGCCGCTGCACTGTCTTTTAAAGAACATTATATAAAATATAAACTCGTACGAATTCTCTGAATTCTAAAACGATTTTTAAGTAGTTTAGTAAATTAGTTTAGTAAGTTAGTTTAGATTTGTAAGTAGAGTAATTTCGAGAGAGGTGGAGCATATTTTTATAAACGTCTAAAATTCAAATATTTTAAAACTATTACATATT
>NW_017179944.1:0-588 GCF_001652005.2 Ceratina calcarata
TCATTAGACATTAGATTTTATCTATTTCATTTTTGTGTGAAGTATGAAATTATTCGAAGCAATAAAAACTGAACGTATGTCACAATGTGTAAATTTTTATCTAAAGCACATCTCTTAAACTGATACTACAAACGTTTCACTTGTTTACACATAATAAAATAAATTGTATTGATACCTCAGGAGAGGATTTCGAAGAAATTTCATTGCTTGGATTATTCACATAATTGAAATGTTAAGATACCTTCGAGATTAGGATAAACTGCGTTTTTACCAGTAAGCTGATAACAACTTCCTTTCCCACGGTTGCTATCACTAACTGAAGCATATAATTCCAGCGCATCGTCGCTTCGATAAGATAGCACAGTTACATGTGAACCATTTTTTAAATAGAATTACACGAGGTAAACGTATTCTCAATTATTCAGAAATTTTATGTAACACCCATCTTCACTGTGTTTTACATATTTATTGTAGAAAATTAGAGTTGAATTAGAGACGTTGAATTTAAATTATGCAGCAGGTCGTTATGGTATCGTTTCTTAAATGTAGGGAATTCTTTGAGCCTCTGTCAACATATGCCTTTTGCCC
>NW_017179945.1:0-588 GCF_001652005.2 Ceratina calcarata
ACTTGACACGAATTAATGCATTTATTATATGAATTTACTATACAGATTTGTTAGATAGATTTTCTGTGTGCATTTATATACGATACAGATCATTCATACGTTACCCTCGTACTAAAAAAATGTTAGACGAGTTTGGATAATATTATTATCGGGACTGAGTGTTTATCCTGTCTCATTTGAATCGAGCCTGCGGGCGGGTAAGACCGGTATTTAACGAAAACGACTCGGGTGATTCTAGTCCCGGGAACGATGATGGTGATGACGACATTAAACGGCGCTATCGATCGCTGGCGATCTTTCGCGGATATCGCAGGGAATCGTGCATACACAGAACGCACTTACTTAAATACTCGCGGCGATTAATAGCCTCGCCGCGTTTCAAGGGGACGACGTCCAGCAAACCCATTTATATATAGTACTTATAGTGATAAACAGCCGGCTTCAATTTTAATCATGCATTTCTCATATTTATATGCTCCACTCGTGGTAATAAATTGATAGTTTATCATTAGATTTTATGCACTGAAAATTTCCAACGAGTATTTACATTGATACATAAAAATATAGAATGAACTGCAACGTTCAAAT
>NW_017179946.1:0-5260 GCF_001652005.2 Ceratina calcarata
TGATTACAGGACGTTAACGAAAAGTCTTTAGACGAAAGTTTAGCCGATGATTCGAATATCGAAGGTGACTACGTGACTGCCACCGAGTGTTCGACAACTCCGATGGCTCTATCGAGAAGTGGGTCCTTCGCCATGACTCCAGAATGCGAAGACCTTGGTGCTCCAACAACCGTGACTTCTGTCAGCGATACCTGGTAACATAAAAATAATATACTTATATTACAATTTATGTAATTCGCTCATATATGTATTATACGAAGTATATGTATATTATAATGTATGTAATTTATTCATAACGTATATAATTTGTTGATAATGTACATAATTTATTTATAATTTATATAATTTGTTTTAACACTAGAAAGACTGAAACTTAGTATATACCTATATTGCCCAAAAGCAGTAAAAATGACTGCATTGTGAAAGAATAATGTGTAAAGAAATTTGTCTAAAATACTAAATTATATTAAATCGTTATCTGAAGATAATTTTTTCTGATATCATTGTATTAAAAGGTGGAGCGCTGAGGAATCTAAATTTACCACCAGCAACGGAACGGTTCTCCCTTCTGTAATTAAACAAATGGAAAGTTCAAAAGAACCAAGAATAGAAAGGAGCGACGTGTCGATGGACATTTCCAAACCGGAAGTGCATGAGACGGGGAGAGAGAAACAAGTTGACAAACTGGTATCAATGGCAAAAACTGTCGAAGTAATTGACGTTGACTTACTACATGCGATAAATTATTTGTTAAGATCACAGAGAGCAATTTTTTTTTTCACACTTCTGTTTGATGTTTCAATATTATTTTCATTGATCCAGGAGAAGACTGGGAAGGTTGTGAAGGAAGTGACGGAGATGACGACGCTGCGAGTGTCCCATGACGTTCGACTGGATATCGCAGCTTACAAGGTGATATCTAATACTGTTCAAGATCATCGAGAAAATGTTGACGTTAAAGAAATCATGGATCTCGAGCGTCTCGTGTCTCCGGAAACTAACGGAATTCATCATGAAACCGATTCTAGTCCCAAATGTAAGATTTCATATTATATTTCATGCAATGCTTGAATTAAAAAAATTCATTCTAACATAAATACAAGTCAATAGATTAGAGAGCAATTATTGAATATTAAAAATTGTACTTAAATATTATTAGTATCTATTAAATAATTCTTGCTGCAGATTAGAATTCGTGAAGGTTGCTTAATTAATTAAAACAAATTTAATTTAAAAAGCGGACTCGTACAGCCGAAGGGACGAATTGTCGACAAAAACAAACGACGGTGAACGCGTAATCAAATTCGCGAGAGCCTGCGAGATAAACCAGGAGTCTCGCGCGATTCCAGTGGACACATCGAAGGAAATCACGCTGTCGTTGAAAGAATACACGCGGCATCACGAAGACAGCGGGATCGAGATGTCACCGACGAAGAGGGAGGAGAATCTGGAGGGACAAGATTTCCTCGAGAAAGCGAGGAAGGTGAGTTTCGTCGAAGCATCTGCGATTAACGGCGAGAGGAGCAACGGTTGCTGCTGCAACTGCAATTGCGCACAAGCTGCATGCTTTGAACGTTTTACCATGCAACACAATCTACTGGAAGTTGCTAATGTCAGCGAGACGCGGCTGCCGCTGTCTAACGCAAGCTAACTGGTTTTCACTGATATAATGATTAGACTGACGATTTTCATACATAACTTATGTGATCAGTTTTTGATAAATTTCTTTTTATCATTTAAGAAGTACGCAAACAACTTTTGATATTTTGTCTATTTTTATGCATCACATGTTCATCTTCATTATTCTTATAAATATATAAAATCTGCAGTCAATTGGAGATCATCTGATAGCAAGTTTATGAGAAAAGCAGTCAGGTAATTTTTCTTTAATGTTGTCTTCATTAATGAATTTATTTACTGTCACGTTATAATGTTTTAAGTATAGCATGCGAAATATATTGATCGTTTTCCTAGTTTTATACCTATTACAATGTATTGTTACAAATATTACATACATATGGGACCAAAAATATTTTTATACTTGTGTATAGAAATTTTATTATATAAGACAATGACAACTGTCGCAATTATTACAGCTTATAATAATAATCGTACAATATTATTGTTTATTATTTAAATCATTAATTTCTGTTATTTTTATGTGTGTTTTATTATTATATTATAACTTCAGCGTGTGCATGGCTTAATGTTTGTAAATAAAACGTTATGTATAGTATAATTATTGTCCTGATTATGAAACTGAAAATCTGGGAGGATTCTCTAATGTAAGTACTACCAAAAAAATATTATACAAAGCCTTCACTACTTTCTCTTTCGACGTCTGTACCAGTATAAAAAATAATGTGGTGCAACTCATAAGAAAAATGAAAACTAAGAAAGGAAATATAATTAGGAATAAAAACGCGCCGTGTATCATGCCGTTTCGAATAAAGCGGGCGATGTGTCGTCGTCGGATTTCGTGCGATCTCGTACGGCTTCGACGCGCTCGCTCGCGGCGTTGCGCAGCGGCAACCTGAGCCGCTTCGGCGGCATTCGAAACGAAACGTAGCCCGGGGAACAGTCTTGCGTCGTCTGGCTTCCGCGACGCGACGAGTTGACCGGTGATATGACAAGATTGTGACATGTGTCACGCGAGTGTTGTTGCTGCTGCGGTTTACGTTGTGGCTACTAATTGAACGCGGATCGATTTAGGTGATTGACCGAAGACTCTCATAGAGAAGTTCTTCATCACACGCGCGCTTTAATATAAAATTTTTATAGCCAGTTCTATTTAACTATCAATTTATAAATAATATTACAATTTAATTCAATTACGGGTCCACCTGACGAATCGTAGTTTGACAAGTGGTATTTGTATGGGCTCATTGATTCGTGACTTAGGGTCGCACATTTATTTAAATCGATTCGGCCAAAACCCGGTTTGTCACGTTCTTGCCCGACCCCGATTTCCTCTCATTCTACTCACGTCTATTACCTCTTGAAACATCGCAATGTCCGAATAACATTTCAAACAGCTATAACGAGTCTCTTCAATAAACTCCTCAGTCATTTTCGCTTATTATCATCAAACAAAAAGTCGACGCAAAGAGCGGTCGTAAAAGCTTTATCGACGTAAACAATAGAATGAAAGTCAGCCGTTGCGCGGATCGGTGGTACCAGCGGCGGGCCGGTCAACAGATAACGCGTAATTAGCCTGACATAATGGTACCGATAATACCGTAATATACGCCGTGCATTGTTCCACGAGGATGACCGACACGATTGACGAAGTTCGGGTGCACGGGACCGTGGAACCGGCGGCGTGGCCGATTTCTGTGTTGCACGCACGCTTTGATTCCAGTTTGGTCCCGGCTCTTTTTCCACCACGGATCGGAGACGATCCACGGTGCCGTGGATGCGGTGAACGTCTCGTTCGGAGAACGCCACCAGTCAGTCCGGTTTTATCCTCCCATTCGTTCGTCCATGTCGGTGACGTCACTGCCACAAAGATATCCATAATGTATAAACACACGGACACGACGAAAGGTGTATCGGCGCACGCACGTTCGCCTCTTTTTAATAACCGGTGTGTATTAATCGTTACAACGCCGGCAATTAGAGCCGCGCCGCTGGAAACCGAGGGGACACGGTTCTCCAGTAGATTTCGTTTCAGAAGGACACTGATGATTTCCATGTAGTCGCGTTTCGTGCTGGTAGAAGGATAAATAATTTAAATATTAGATCAGAATCGAAAGTGTATCGCGCAGGAAATCGTTATCGCACGCGATACACGCAGGTATTCAATTGCTGATTGCACTCGTATCCTTTAATCAGTCAATTTATTGATGCCAATTAAGGTTATTCTGGTTATAAGCTAAAGTAAAAGTAAGAATTTTATTAATTTTTTAAATATTAGAGCTTCAAGTTCCAGTTTCCTTTGGCATAGCCAGAAGGACTAGTGAAATTGTAAATTACAAGGAACACGCTGATTAACATCAATATTTGTAAAACGGCAAGTGTATTTTGTTGAAAACCGCTTGAGGGAAGATCTCAGCAGCGATTTTGAAATAGAGACGATTTCGTAGCGCTTCAGTGTCCGCAGAATTCGCGCGTTTGGCGAGTCGCCAGAAATAACGTTAATCACGGTAGAGGAGTTAGAAGCGGGCGATGGTAACTGGAGAACGTAAATGCGGCTCGCAATCCGTGCGCTCGTCGATCTCGAAGGAAGATGGAACGGGCATCAATTTTCGCCGGCTGCTACGAACCGAACGCGTTTCCGCATAATGGTCCGGGACGCCTCAGCCCGTAGGAACGCGGAACATTGATCAACGTCGAAATTAATTCGCCGGCAAGCCCAGGAGTATATTAAACCTCCGTTTGTTTCCTTTGCCTCCTTGTCCGTTCCGTTGGAGACAGGCCAATCGAATTCCGCCGCTTCCGCTGAAATTCAGCCAGCAGACTTCGAACGAACTTTGATCTATCATGGTAGAAAGTCGTTCTACGACTCGTGGGTGGAAAATTTTGTTTTTTATACTATATTGCCTACAAAATATATTTGACCAATATTTCNATCATTAATATGAGAAAAGTACATTTCATACAAAGATTTATCTTATTATCGTGACTCTGATAAATATTAATTTAAAAATATTTCCCAATCGTAAATGGATATTTAATTAGTTTATTGATAACAAGAAAATTCTCATCTTCAATTCTGAAATCCTTGGAACGAGAAGTGCTTCTTACACTTGTACGCACGGTAGCCACCGTGAAACACGGTTGCCGTTCAAGTGTTCTCCAGACACATCTTATCTCCGTCGATTCGTATCACTCTTCAAGTGTACAATCTCTCGAATTACCATGCTACTTGATTTGATGTACCCATTGCATACTATGCAGGATGATATTCTAGCCAATGAACTCAGAGATTGTCTTACCTAAACAACAAGACGATAACCCCGTGCTTTTATACAAGATCAATAAATGTATCTTCGCCTATACTCAAGTGGCTGACGTAGTCCTGAGCCGAAAATTGATGGCTGTTTGTGTTTTTATATGTAATATGATTTCAAATCAAACTTTCGTTAGAATTTTATTTAGCTTAAATATTTCATTAAAATTGAGTATAATTTATATATTAATATACGCAATAGAAAATTCTGTAAGGACAATAAAAATAAATTAATTACAACACACAAACGAAACAGCTGTTTCTCATACACATAACATTTTTGATAATTCTTTTCTCAGATACCCTTAC